>NC_048299.1:207857573-207907929 GCF_013100865.1 Trachemys scripta elegans
CTCCAGCTGCTCTGCTCCGGCGGCACAGGGTCCGGAGGCACAGGGGCTGCCCGAAGCCAGTAGCGCTAGCTCAGGTAGCTTGGCTCTTAAACAGAGCTGAAGTCTGAGTCAGGGGAGGAGCAGAGCAGCTGGAGCCCGGGAGGGGAAGTGCCCGGCCGAGGGCGCAGGGTCCGGAGGCAAGGGGGCTGCCTGAAGCCGGTAGCGCTGGTTCGGGCAGCTCGGCTCTTAAATAGAGCCGAAGACTCAGGGGAGGAGCAGAGCAGCTGGAGCCCGGGAGGGGAAGTGCCCGGCCGGGGGCGCAGGGTCCGGAGGTATAGGGGCTGCCCGAAGCCCGAGCGCTACCGGCTTCACGGTTTGCCGGGCAGCCTTCAGACCCTGCACCCCCGGCTGGCGCTTCCTCTCCTGGGCTCCTGCTGCGCTGGGGAAGCGCTGGCCAAGGGCGCAGGGTCTGGAGGCTGCCCGGCAAACCGTGAAGCTGGTAGCGCTCGGGCAGCCCTTTTCACGTGGCTGGGAGGGAGGAGGGGGAGTTAGGGTGGGGACTTTGGGGAAGGGGTGGAGTTGGGGCGGGGCCAGGGTTGGGAAAGGGGCGGGGCCAGGGCCCATGCAGTGTCCTCTTTTTTTATTTTTTAAATATGGTAACCCTAATTTCTGGTGCATCTCAGAAGTTGGGAGAAGGAGGGCTGTGGTGGAGTGAGAGGTCGCTTGTGGGGAGCCAGGGGTGAGGAAAGTAATAATCTATTGGGATATATCAGGAACACAGGCACCAGGTCAGTGTTTTCAGCTCTTGTGAGGACACTAACAAAATTGCAGTCACCCTGCCTCCAGGAATAGCTTAAATATACAAGTGTTTAGCACTACATATAGTGATTTTCATCCATAGATCCCAGAGCATTTTACATAGGTGGGGAAGTATCCTTGTCCACACTTTCAAGATGGGGAATGAGACACCGAGATTGAGTGATTGGCCTGGCAGATCTGGAAGGAGAACCTAGTTTTTATTCCCCCCCAGTTCAGCATCGTATGGAACAGTGTGTATACAGATAGCCACCTCTGAGATCCTAGAGTAATTATAAACAGTTACTCTCTGCATTTGCCATGGCTGGAAATACATAGTTTTCATAAGATCTATGAATATTCTATCAGTTCTAGGCGTGAAACTATGAATTATCAGGTCATATGTCATCTCATGCTATGGCAATTTCTTCCCTTAAACCCCAATTAAAAGAGATTTTTTCTGTCAAAGCTCTAATTCAAAGTTCTGCATGTCTTCTGCAATCACCTTGAACAGAGACGAGAGCTGCATTCCTTAAACTGCTTTAAGTGTTTATCACGTATGGCAGGAGAAAGATACAGTAGCTCTGCCTCATTTTTGCAGGTGGAGAAGGAAGAGACTCAACTTTTGTTTTCTTTTTTAAAATCTTTCATTTAAAATACATAACATGCCAGCTGTAGATTAAGAGTCATAGAGCTTAAGGTCAGAAATGACCACCAAATCATCTCATCTGAACTTCTGTATATCACATGCCACCAACACCAGCCACCACCCACACCTAAACATAACTGAAATTATACCAAAGTATTACAGCCCACAGGCAGAAAATAAGAGGGACTGAGGTACACCCGTGCCCATGGCCCCTGTAATGGGAGAAAAAGGATTAAACTGAGATTTACCCAGATAACGCTGGCAAGTGAGACCCTGAACATCTGCGTGTGGGTGTGAGTCATCTGGTGAGATGCTGAAGACTTTAGCATGTTGCTGAGTGTCTTTAATTTCTATTATTTATTTTTTATGCAGAAGCACCTAGAGGCCCAAAATGAAAGCAGGGCCCTATTGTGCTAGGCACTGTATAAACATATAGTAGGAACATATGACTTGAAGCAACCTCCTGGATCATCAGTTCCAGTCCCCTGCTATTGCAGGCAACCCTGTCATAGAATCCCTAAAGATCCATCTTAGAACTAGTTAGGCTGTTTGTCCCCCTTTACTCCTATTGGGAGACTGTTCCAGAATCCCCCTCCTCCGATGGTTAGAAACCCTTTTTTACTAATATCCCGCCTAAATTTAGTCCTGGATAGTTTATACCCATTTGTTCTTAGCTTAAAAAGCTCTCCACCCTCTCTGGTGTTTACCCCTTGAAGTATTTATGGAGAGCAACCATATCCCCTCTGATAGCCCTGCCCTGAAATAATTAGTATTTACTGACAAACAAAGATTGGAGTAGAAAGCAAGGAAGAGAAGGGTGAAGTGACTTGCCCAGATCACAGAGCAGATCAGTGCTTGAACAGAAGTCCTCAGTAGCCTTCTGAGTCCGTCCATTCCGTCATGTTGACTCTTTAACTCCAATTGACTTTTGCCAAAGTCAAGGATGCTCAGCACCTACCCAGAGGTATTCAAGCAGGATCAAAGGCTCACTAACACTTCAGTTCACATTTGAAAGCTGGAGGAAGACATGATATAGACTGTCATGCTATGACAACAAGCAATAACTTCATCATGTATCTAGAAATTGCTTTATTTGCATATTTGTATTGTGTGGGAACGCTTTGAAGGCAGGCAAGCTAAAACATGACAAACATTTTAGTCTTCTCCCCCTCCACGTTTGTATGTAGATTGCCTTAGGGTTTAGTTTACCTAGTAAATCAATACACAAAGCACAGGCTATAAAACACTATAGAAATTATTTTTTTATATACATTAATGCCTGTCATATAAGGAGTGTACAATTCAGAATACAACTAGGAGAATGTGTGACTAAAACCCATTAACAGGATAAACCATTTAGAACTGCCACACCTGGTAGAGGTGTGTGATGAATGTTCTTAATGTTTTCCCTGAGTGCTGTGTGGATGCCTCAGTTTCCCCTATGCATTTCTCAAGTGTCTAGGGGTGTGTGATTGTTGCAGAGCCTTAGGGGGGCAGTGTGATCCTGTCTGCACAGAGAGTGGCCGACACCCTGTCTCCTGATGGCCTGGGCCCCTCCTCTGCAAAGGTGCCAAATAAAGGTGTTGGAGAACAAAGAGATCAGGTGACCTCTTGGCCCGGGAAAGAGACAAAGGCAGAGGAGGGGCTGGAAAGTTTCAGTTTGGAGTTGGCTGGGAAAATGGAGGGGAGCCCAGATGCAGTTCTGGCCTCCCTCCCCTTCCCTCTCCTTCCCCCCCCCCCCCCCCCCCCCCCCCCCCGCAAGATGGACCTAAGGGGGTCCTGTTGTCTGTACCTGCAAGACCTGCCTTGAACTGTGTTCCTGTTGTCTAAATAAACCTTCTGTTTTACTGGCTGGCTAAGAGTCATGGTGAATCACAGGAAGCCAGGGTGCAGGGCCTTGTCTCCCCCCAACTCTGTGACAAAGTGCAGGGTTGGACAGGGGAAAGGTGACAGACTGCTGTTGGGTAATAATGATAAATGGTTTGGAAAATCAGAGAATACCTCTTTCTGGTTAGCTTCAACTGTTCATAAATGTGTGCCACACCAATGGAGTACAAAAAGTGTGCTGAGAATATAATGGCTTTACCTAGGTGCAGTCTACAAAAAAGTACTCGCAAACATTTAATTAAAACTATGGATTGGCATATTCTCAACCTTATTTTTCCATTTTTTGTTTTCAAAAGAATGTTCACAGGAGGGGAAATAGTCACCTGAATAAGCATTTGTAGAAAGATTTGCACCAGAAATGTTTAAACTAGTGTCTTGAAACCTGATTTCATTCTTCCCGTTTATAAAAGTTTGTCATCCATTTATGGAGCAGAAACAGCACCATCTAACTTAAGTGACCAATCACACACTACACATAACAAACATGGACAGGTCAAAGACATAGTCAAACAGTCTTGAATAATCCGTTTATTTACAGAACTTTCAAATAGACAAAAGGACTAAATTCATTTAACACATTTTCTCCAGATAGTTTCCCTAGCTTTCATTCTAGTGCCAGTTATGATTTATATGTTGGTTCTTGCTTATCTGTTAGCATAAAAGATGTGTACATGTCTGAGTAACATGGTCCATGAGACTTAATCTACAATGCTATACTTAGGGGAGGTGTCAACCCTGCCGTTAGACACCCACCGATCTGAAATCAGAAGTGAGTTGTAAGGGCCCTACATGCTCAAGGCGCATCCTCACTTCCAGTTGATGTCCCTGGTGTATAATGATTTGTGGAACTGGAGTCAGAAGGCCAACGTTCCCTGGCAGGACTGTTTTTGCCGGGATGCCAGTGGAACAGGAAATGCTGGGATTAAGATTGGAAGTAACTCAGTTGCATGGACAGAGCAGTCCACAAGATTTGTTCAAGTCCCACTTGTTCAACATAACCTGCATTCAGCATCACTTTTAGTGAATGAAACATGGTGGCAGCATCTGAGCTGTGACTTCTCTGAAGTACAGCAGCAGACAGTATGAGTGATCCAACGCTGTCTGAAACCCCCCCAGAGCCCTGAATTTTGCAGATACAGATGTACCCCAATAAGGGACATGGTTGAAGGAGGAGTTTAAGCTGTAACAAACCTGGCTATGCAGAAGGATGACACCAGCAAGAAAGTAAAACTGCTACTTCATCTTCTAGGGAAACAAGGCAGAGAGATCTGCACCACTTTGAAACTCACCACCACCTCATATTGAAACAAATGATAATTGATGCCCCGGTCCTGAAGTACTACGAGCCAGTGACACTCCAGTGTGATGCACTGGAGAAAGAGCTGCAGGAGCACCCAGTCACTTATGCCATCAGAACTCTGTCAGAAAATAAACAGGCATATCCCCAAATAGAAAAAGAACTTCTGGCTCTGGTATCTGGAGTGGAGTGATACCATTATAGAAGCCAAGGCCAGAAGGGACCATTGTGGCCACCTAGTCTGACCTCCTGTATAACAAAGGCCATAGAACTTCCCCCAAAATAATTTCTAGAGCATATATTTTAGAGAGTATCCAATGTTGATTTAAATACTGTCACAGTGGATTCTTCATCACTGACACTTGGAATATTGTTCCAATGGTTAATTACCCTCTGTGACCAGGGTCCCAGTGGGGAGCCAGCTGTGGTCACTCAATTAGGGTGAACTGCAAAGAATGGGGAAGACAATCCCCATAAAGCTGGTGGATATTCCAATACTTAGATTCACCAAGCCAGCATAAAACAGCTTCTTTATTACCTTACTGGTTACTCAAAAGTTCAAACAACACAGTTCCCTTAAAGTGATCCAGCCTCAGGCCTCCATCCAAGTACCCATGTCAAATATGATGAAAATTCTGTAAATCTTATTTCATCACATAAAAGAACCTTTTCTAACAATCCCAAAGGATCAGACACATTACCTCCCAAGTTGATGAATGTTTCAGATCTTACCCAAATACACACTACAGCCAGTTCTTATTAACTAAACTAAAATGTATTAAAAACAACAGAGAGAGAGTATGGTTAAAAGATCATTATACATACAGACATGAGTTCAATTCATTGAGGTGCAGATTTAGAGCAGAGATGGTGAGCTTTGTAGTTGCAAAGAGTTTCTTTAGAATTCAGTTCATAGGTCATAGTCCAACGTCCAAATCTCATATTTAGGGCATACCAGCATAACTGGGACCTCAGTCTTGCGACTCAAACTTCCCCTGATGAAGTCTAAGCAGATCTGAAATGACAGAATCAGAACCCAAGGATCTTTTATACAATTTCATGTCCTCTTTGACAAGTTGGGATTTCCTCTGGGAACAAAAGGTAATTAGGATGACTTTGAAGGAGGTCCATCACTGGTTCTTAGCTATTCGAATTAACATAAGGCCATTTGCTTGTTCCTCCACCATTCACAGTACATTTCAAAGAGAGATGAATACCTGGATATCCCATGTTTACAATTCGTTTAAACAATAGGAACTTCTTTTCACCTCTGAATTATCAGAATACAGCATAGACAGGGACTGTTGATTACATTGTGGACTATACTCATACATATGTAAATACACAAACATTATCTCCCTACATTTCTTGTGACGGTTATTTATTTTGCAGGATGTTTAACCCTTTTTAGCCATGTGTCACACCCTCACTTACAAAAATGTGTTCCCTATTTCCAATCTGAATTTGTCTAGCTTCAACTTCAAGCCATTGGATCATGTTATACTTTTCTTTGCTAGACTGAAGATCTCATTCTCAAACATTTGTTCCCCATGTAGGCACTTACGGACTGTGATCGGGTCACCACTTAACTTTCTCTTTTTTAAGTTAGATAGATTGAGCTCTGAGTTTCTCTGTCAGGCACATTTTCTAATCCTTTTAATTATTCTTGTGGCTCTTCTCTGAATTCTCTCCAATTTATGAATACCCTTCTTGAATTGTGTGCATCAGAACTGGACACAGTATTCCAGGATCTGTCTCACCAATGCCAAATACAGAGGTAAAAATAACCTCTTGACTCCTACTTGAGAGTCTTCTGTTTTATGCGTCCCAGGATCGTTTTAGGTCTTTTTGGTCACAACATCATGTTGAAAGCTCATGTTCAGCTGATTATGCCCCACAACTCTTTTTCAGAGTCACTATTTTCCAGGATAGAGGCCTCCATCCTGTTCGTATGGCTTACATTCTTTGTTCCCAGATGTATACTTTAGACATACTAAAATGCATATTTTTGCTTGCACTCTGTTTATCAAATGATCCAGATCATTCTGTATCAGTGACCTGTCCTCTTCATTGCTTACCACTTCCCCCAATTTGTGTCCTCTGAAAACTTTATCAGTGATAACTTCATGGTATATGCCTTCTTCTGGGTCACTGACAAATGTTAAATAACATACAATTAAGAACTGATCCCTGTGGCCCCCCCACTGGACACACACCCATTTGAGGATGATCCCCTGTTTAAATTACATTTGAGACCTATCAATTAGTTAGTTTTTAATACATTTAATGTGTTGTATTAATTGTATATTCTATTTTTTTAATCTAAATGCTATGTGTTACCAAGTAAAACAACTTACACTAGTGTAAATATATTTTGCCAACACTATTACCTGTATCAGTACTCCTCTGGCCACCCAGTAATAATGGAATCAGGCCACAAACTCCTGGAGACAATTATGGAAAAGCCCCTGGTGTTCCAAAGAGATTGCATCAAATGTTGAGGTGCCTCCAGTGCTACCAGGTACAAATCAGATACTGTCCAGGAGGATTACTGGTATTAGCTGATTTTCTGAGCGGAACATGTATAACTAGCTTAAGTCCAGCATTAGCGAGTTTGGAGAGATGGGGATCAGGACGTAGTGCAGCATATTAATGGATTCAATGTCCCAGTATCAACAATGAAGCTGATGGAAATCAGAGGCTATGGGACAAAGTCATCCAACTACATCCAATGACAGGGAGTCAAGAAAGCGATACTAGCCAGGTGGGTCAGAAGAGAAAAGCCAATTACCAGTAGTAACAGAAACATATTTTGAAATTAAAGATGAGCAGAGTGTTGTTGACCAATACAATCTGGGCTTTATATCTAAAAATATCATATATTATTGATACCATATATATAATTAGGCTTTTAAATGCACAATAACAGTATATAGTGTGTGTGTGTATACCTAAGAACATAACATAAGAATGGCAATACTGGATCAGACGAATGGTCCATCTCTCCCAGTATCCTGTCTTCTAACAGTGGCCAGTGCGAGATGCTTCACGAGGAATTCTCAGAACAGGACAATTATCAAGTGATCATCCCCTGCTGTCCAGTCCCAGCTTCTGGCAGGCAGGTTGATATATCTAGCAGTTACACGGCCTCCACTGACCTGTCTTTTTTTTATAATGCTGTTCACTTATAGTAAATATCCCATGACACTTTGCAAAGCTTAGGTCAGCATTGGCATTAGAAAATAAGAAACGTATCAAAGGCAAAATACATTAATGTTCTACCACTGGTACAAGCTCGGGTGGTACCTTTACCAACCAGTAATTAGAATACTAGTATCCAAAACAAAGGTAAGAATGGGAAAGAACAAGTTACGGAACTGATGGGATGGATTTTAGTGATGCAATTTGTAAAATCATCCTATAAATGCTACCAGCTGAAACATGTAACTTTGGGATCACACCTTGTGCGAAGGTAAAATTAACAATGCTGCATGAGATAGCTTCCTGGAATCGGTATCATACTGAGCCTTTCTTCATGTACTATGCTATTGTTGACTTTTAGCAATAAACCTGACAGATAATATTATAATCGGTTTCTTGAATATATTTCATACCAAACCAAAGTTTGGTCAAACAACTGACTATACAATTTACCAGTAGTTTGCAGGATGGAAACCTATTTCAAGGACAAAGAGCTGTTGTCTGCACTTTTGTGTTTAATTTATCTGGACTATATGGGCTAAAGGTGGTAACATAATCCAGTCATATTAAACAGTATTAAACAGTGTCCAGGATTTGGTATACCGAAACCTTAGCCTTCTTAGTGCCATGGCAAACACCATTTAAAAATCCTTTTTAACTTCTATTAAAGATACAGAAAAGAAGGTAAAAACAGCTAAAGCATTTGGAATGTAAAGTATTAAATAGGACTTTCATTTTAACAACATCCCTTTTCCTTTAGCTGTAGAGAGGTTTTTAGAAGGGAAAACTTCCTTGTTTGACAGTCTCTTCGATGGTAATGTCCTTTGGGGGAGGAGGAAGAAGTTAGTTAAGATTGGCTGGAGCTGTTAAAGTCTTGTCTTGTTTTGTCCCAGATGGTATTTGGGATTCAGCTGGAACTGATAGAGGTGGTGATGTTATCTGGGTCTCAATCTCTGGCCTAGTCAGGATATCTCTCAGGATCAGGATGATGAAGGCCTGTGATCCCAGGAGATTGTGGAGGTGGAAGCCATGATGGTGAACCTTGCTTCAGTAGCCACTTTGTTTCACCAAAGTATCTTTATAAGGACCCGCAAAAGGAACGGTGCATGGAACCCATCCCCTCATTATTTTGTCAACCAATCAGACCTACTTTCTGACACACCAATTATGGTTCATTGATTTCTGGTTCCACACTTTCCTTGTTTACCAGGCACGATCTTAACACATATACATCAACAGGCCTTTTTAATGGTCTGTCTCCCTTTCATACCTTTTCCCATGAATATTTGTTACTGTAGGTTATAGTGGCATCTTATGAACTTTCATGTAGTTTGTCAACTCAGCTGTAAAATTAGGGTAAATTTGTAGGCTCCTTTATTACAGCACCACCTCCTTACATCAGGATGTAATGCAAAAGATACATGTTTCACACCTGGACATAGACAGCTCAGACAGGCTCAAGAGTGTGTTTACTGGCCAGGAATGAATACACAACTCTTCTCCTTGATAGAAGGGTCTGACATCTGCTGGTCCTGTGATAACTGCCAGCAGAAAGAAACTCGAACACATGAGTAGCCCACCCTACCATAGGAAAAGGTGGTAGTGGACTTATTTACCTTCAAGGCAAAAGCAGTACTTGATTACAATGGACTACAATTCAGATTTTAGGGAGGTCAATGCCCTTGCCTGAAGCAAGTCAGTGACTGGCACACTGAAGGCACACTCTGCAAGAAATGGCAAATGAGAATTTGACAACCACACTTCCTCCCCAGTATACCCAGAGATTAATAGCAAGGTAGAATTATTTGTGAAAACAGTTTAGGGAGGGCAGAGGTGCTGTGTTTCAACTGATTAAAGCTTGTGTCAAAGCCAAATTAAATACTAAAAAATGATGGTGAGGATTCCTACATAGGGTCCAACATTAATTATACCAGAATATGTATCTGGGAGGGGGAAGTGGAGAGAAAGGAAACGCCAAAGGCTATGGCAGGTGGCTTTATTATCCGATTTCTGAAAGGTCAGGTAATTTGGGTTATTTTATTCAGAGAATGATAATCAGGCAATAACTGTATGAATGAATAAGTTAAAAAAAAATCAAAGCTCCTTGCCCACGCCAACATTAAACTAGGATGCTGAGTGGAGGGGAGGGGGAAATGCAGTTATATCACTGAGACCAAAAAGTGTTTATCCCAAGGTGGACATCGGTCAGATTTCTAAAATGGGGAAAAGACAATAAGAGTCTGGTTTTGAGAAGTTCTATGTACCTGTACACAAACTAAGGGGAATCTGTGATTGCTTATTTCTTCTTAAAATCAGGCCCTAAAAGGTAACAAGGGATCAAGACAAGAATAGCAAGACACCATCATCCAAAGAAATAGGATGGGGGAGCAATTTTTGGAAGATCCTGAATAAACTAAAAGCTTTTAAAATGGTTAGCCCTTGTAGCTATCCTTTCAAGGTGGGATTTCTTGATTATTCTACTTTTCCATACTAAACTCTCAACTGAACCATTCACTAACTGAATGGTTTACTGCTGCATCCTCAGCAGATTACCATGTAGATTGTTTCTTAGTATATGACAATATGTGTTACACATACACATTTCTAACATTCAAAATATCTGCTTGAACATTACAATTGATTAGACTTCTTTGTTGTGGATTGCGGAACAAAAGCTGAAGATTCTGCACCACCTTTTGTTTGTTACATCAAATGCTGCATTTTCCTTATTCTGTAGCATAAAAGTTGTGTTATGTTTGAAGAACACAATGTCCATAAGGTTTAATCTGCAGTCTTATATTCAGAGCGGTTTGTAAATTGATTCTTCACTAGATGCTGCAACTCTTGTGGATTGAAGATAAATCACTGAATTCCAAGAGAATACAACACAAAGGAAACCATTAGCCTTGACAATTCATAAACAAAGTAAAGAACATTATTCACTCTTTGTTCTTGTAAAATAATACCCAGGTTTCAAACACTAAAAAGGATGCTCAATCATTGCAATTATTTAGTCAAAATGGGTTTGTTTATGAACAAATGTACCAAAAAAGATGGGTTTCTTTATAGGAATTAAAGGGAAAGAGGCGGGAGAAAAAACCTACCTCACTGTAATCCCAAAAGCTATGTTAATAGCTGCAGCTTTGTTTTGAGATTTATTTATTTTTATTAGCTCACTCTTGGTGACCTATTTCTCTCCTGAAAAAAGAATGTGTCTGAACCACATCGAATGCTTGTAGGTCAAAGGTTCCTAGTGTCTGTGCACCATGGCGACGGTCTCTGGAGAATTCCAACCAATAAGAGCTTTCACGAATCTCTCATGAAAACCCTACATTTACTGGAGAGTAAGAAGCTTTTTTTTTTTAATGTGCATTTGTCTACAGCCTTTGTGAATTTATGATTCCCTGGATCACTTGGCTGCCTAGCCCCAGAAATCAAAATATATTTAACTTTTTTTTGTGACATTAAAAATGCATTGCAATGAATAATATAGCAAGGCTGTGTATAAAACTAAAGCTTTTGCATCCCTTTTAAATGTTTGTTCTTTAGCAGAGATTCTCTGAGGGGAGCTTATTGAAAGGATGAACAGTAATTTAATTTTTTATCATAAGCATTAGTGGCAAATAAAGGACAAACATTCTTTGCAGGGCTGAAGAAAAGGCAGAGATGTATATCATGGGGGAATTGTTGCAGCCAGATTGACTCTTTGGCAGTGAAGGTTCTCTCTTTCTGCTCAAAAAGAGGCATTAAGCAGATGCGTATCCTGGCTCTAGAAACATTTCCCATTTATGTCATAAGCAGCAAATCCTAAAGCAACTTACCAGGGAAGTGTGCTTAAATAGAGATACGGTAGTAGATCGCTGAAAGTTTTTGCTAAAAAGCAGTATATTGAAGAAAAAATCCTTTCTAAAAGCTGAAAGCAAAACTAGTAATTTTTTCCCAACAATTCTGAAGGAAAGTTTTTTTAAAATAGCAATGGTCCAGACTGTACGCTGATGTAAATCAGTTTTTGTTTTGTTTTTTTAAATGTGGAGAAAATTTCTGTTGATGATTAGACTTGAGTGAGAAGTCCCAATTTTTCACTTTGCAGAAAGCTTCCTGTATAAACTGTTTTTTTTTTTTTTTAAACAAAGTCAGTTGTTGACAGGTGTGACACGGCACTGCTTGGATGAGCACTGCAGACACCACATGCCTGGGGTGCCTGCCTGAGGGAGTGGTGGCTGGTCCCTGAACTCCCTGCTGGGAAGGGGTTTCTGGGGGGCAGGGGAGTCCCCAGGTGGCAGCTGTGGCTCCAGGGCCCTGAGCAGCCCAGCTGGCACAGCAGGTCCTTCATCCCTGTCTCTGTGTTTGGAGCTGAGATTGGGCCATCCCCAAGTTTCCTGACCAGAGGCCTGAAGAGCTAGGGACTGGGACTCTGCTGCTACTGTTCAGTGCCCCAGCCAAGGTGTAGCAGTCTCCAGCACCTGGGAGCATCCAAGCCACTGCCAGGTGGCAGAAACACTGACAGGAGCAGCAGTGGGGAATGCATCTGGGTGGGAAGCAGGGCTATTCCAATAGTACTGGAATAGCATTCCAGTGCTTTCTGGCTCAATTACCCCATGGGCAATAAGTGCTAGGGTGAGAGCTTGGCCAAGAGTTTTAGCTGTGTGGATGGGTAGGAAAGGTTGTAACATAGATGTTATCCAGAATGAATCTGCAAGACTTAGGACCTAGAGAGACGTCTGAGTTGAAGATGGTGCTTAGGGCCTAGGTCAGAGGTAGAATGGGGATATTGTCCACAATGACGGAGAAAGGAGGTAGCACGGAGGGCTTGGATGGGAAAGATTAAGTGGAAGCCTTAAAATTGGTGAGGCAAACATTCCAAATATTTCACTTCTGTGTACATCTGGTGAAAACTTTCCTTTCAAGCACTTTCACAAACAGTAAGGCTTCCTTAAAACTTCAGCAAGTCCAAATGACTGTATGTAGTAACAAACTGGCTACACTGTATTTCTGCCCTCTGCTACTTAGAGTCAACACTGCTAATGGCTGTGTCGGGTGATATACTAGCTTCTTATTTACAGGGATGGTCGGGGCCAATGTTTACAGGGATGGTCGGGGCCAATGTTTACAGGGTGGGCAGACCTGTTTTCTAGCCCCAATAATCACTTTGTGGTTCTGGGTGTGCCACAGAGTGTCAAGTACGAAAACCACAGATTTGTTACAATACTACATGCTACTGATAAAATACTTGCCATTCACAGAGTTTCTGATTAATAGGAAAAATAAAAAAGAACCAAAAGTGATCTTTATGGACTAAATAACCTTCTAGGCCCTTAATGTTTCTATTTATTTACTTTAAATGTTTTATTGCTCTTATCACCATAACAGCTGGCCACATTTCACAAAAACTGACATGAGTTTTTAGCAAACACTTGGCAACTAACCATAATAATCTTCCCCTTTGACATTGCTAACCACCAACAAAACAAATACCCCCTCACTACACTCCCAATTCAGGGAATGTTCAAGTCAATAAATGCCTCTTGCAACCAGCCTAAAAGTCAAGCGCAGATCTTGCCAAAACAAAAGGCAAAGTAAGTTCCATACCAAGAGACCCTCTGCTGAGAATGCCTTATCACCGGGGACTTAACTGTGAGCAAGAACATCCCCGCTGATGCTAATTGCCATAATAGCTTTTGATCTTGCAGTACACTTTCTGATTTAAAGTGCCAATTCTAAGTTGTAAGCACTGGTATGAAACATTATTATTTATTATTATTATTATTATTATTTGTTAAGCATCAACAATGTGATCAGCACTATACAAGCTGTGAATGAAGACAAAGAAAATATCAATATGTAGTATATGCACTTGTCCAGCCTTCTCATACCAACCCTACATAACTTCTCAATCCAGCCCCATCAGGAAAAAGCCAGAGGCATTAGATGAGCCTTGCGGCATGGCCTTAAGGTCATCAAATCTGGGCTGTTTTGGAATTAGTGGCAACTGCGTTCCAGAGACAAGGACCCTTCATGGAAAATTGTCAGTTCCTTCCCATTTAAAGCCAGTTTCAAGCACCTCTACTTATCACAGTTGCAGGAGGAGAAGGGGATGTCTCTCAGGCAGCTAGTTCCAAATCATATAGAGATTTACAGATCAAACCCAACACCACAAATTCCACCCATAACTAATTGAAAGTGAATGCAGGCTATGGAGCATCAGTGTTCTCTAACAGTACATAGCTAATAAGCATGGGCAGCCAGTGACCGGCCATTGGGGGAGGCTAGTCACTGGCCCCTCCCCTTGTGCCCCTCTTATTCTGCCCCCTCCCCCGCAGGAGACCAGAGCACCCCCATCATGGTCTCCGGCCCCAGCACTGGACAGCCGGGCGGTGTGACCACAGACCCCAGCTCTGGTGCACCGGGTGGCACAGTCCAAGCTCCGGGCGGGCAGCACGACCCCAGCACCAGCCTCCCTGAGTCCCTATGGGAGGCAGGCAGGCTGGCCAGCCAGGTCAGAGCACTGGGAACTGCAGGAGGGGGCCTGGCTCAGCCTCCCTCTGCCTCTGATACCTGCCACCCATGTAAGTAGCAACCATTTTCATTCGTAGCTGTAGTTGTAGCCCACAGTGCAGTCACCTAATGCTGAACTGACAAAGACATGGATAACTATAGCAAGATCCGCAGCCAGAAGAAAAATGTGCATCGTTCTCAGCAAGTGCAGCTGGAGGAAAAAGCATTCTTGGCCAAATCTGCCACCTAAGCATCAGGCAAGTGCCCAAGATCTAATATAAACTGAAAATCATGAACCTGTGCACTCCTTCAATCAAAAAGGCTGACATAAACACCATCATTTCTTCTGGATGCCTTGGCCTTTGTGTGTGGGTGTGTAGGAGCCAGAAGAAGCTAATGCATAATATGCAGTCAGGATTCTATTTAACCATGTGAGACTATCAACCTAATATTACTTCAGACAGCACATTATGAAGTTTAAAAATAAGGCAACTTATTAGCTTTGCTGTACATTTTAAAAGTACCTCATAGAAATAGGGTGCCTTGAAAAATAGCTATACAAATTTTATTTTTGCTAAGAAAAAAACTGAAACCAATTTGAGAAGCAAAGATATAGGTTACAGGAAGAAGTGGCAAGGAGTGAAGAAACAGAAGAAGCAGTTGTATACAGAAATATTAGGTGAGCCTGTTTTGTGAAAGCACTTTAAAGCACTTGGAAAAATAACAGCCGTCTCTGAGGATTCCTGATGGAGCAGTCTCACTTTCGGTAATTTGCAATGAAGGCTCTCTGATATGTGCAGAGTCTTGAAATGTCACCATTTTTCATCTCTAATCCCTCTAGGAAGTATCCAACTAAGCATCTGGGGATCCTCATGGGGACTAAACTGCACACCTTTTGCACCTGAAAAAGTGAACTTGATAGTTCAAGAAAAAACAAAGATTACCTTATAGATACACTCATATCCGAGAACCAGGACTGTTATTACAATGGCAAAATTGAATATCTTGCCATTATATTCCAAGTGATTACCTTGTAATCAAATACACACATCTGTATTGAAGGAACATACAAATATCTAACACAGAGTACAGTCAGATGTTGTTTGGCATATGGACAGGTAGTGTCCTCTAGTGGACTGGCAACTTGTAAATTCTATTCCCAACCACTGATATACTCCACCTTTGGGTAACGTATCTGCATTTCAATTTCTCCATTTGTAAATTCAGAATAAAAATATTTTCCTGCCACGGAAGGATGTTGTGAAGCTTAGGGAGTTAATGTATGCATGGAGTTTTGACGATGTAAAGCTCTGTGCAGGTAATAAATGTTATCAATAATTACTGCTTCATTTTCCTTCATATATCCTAAAGGATCGTTTGTGACTTTTTGACACAGTTCTGAACAAGGTGTGGTGCATTAACTGCACTACCATATGAGGTGCTCCCCGGGGGCATTGGAACTTAGAAGGACATTTCCCAAGTAAAGATGTGCTACATTTAAATCTTTGGAAGTCTAGGAATATCAAGATGGAAAAATTCCTGAGTATTTTTCTCAGTGACTAAATATCCTTTTTCTGGCTTCCCAAAATGATATTTTTGTAGCAGAGCATGTTATGCCTTAATGCATGTAATGAAACATTATGTGCTACATTATATTGCTTATTTTCTCAGGCTGTTTTCTCTGATTTGCATTTTTTTTTTTAAAAAAGGAAGAAGAACATGGTTAAAGAAATCTGTAGGTCACTGTTAAGCAGTAAAGTAACTGAAGTCAAATACTGGACTAAGTTGCAGATGGCTGCTTCTTTTAAGTTCAATAAAGAATGACTGCAGTGATGGCAAATTGATCATCTCTTTGTTGGAAAAATATTGTACCATATGTTGTGACTAAGCAACAGCACCACCTTCTGTCTGCAGAGCACCAAGCACTCTGTGAAAGGATGTCTTGCTGTGCATTATCACAGCCTCATTCCAGAGGCTTTATGCAAATCCCAAATCCCATTTTCTCAAAACCTCCCTCTCAGTGTAGAAAATTGTATCACTAAGTAATACAAACTACGTTCCAGGAAAGACATCTCCTGAAAAATCCAACCTAGACTGTCAAGTGTAAAGACAGATTTTTAGATTTTTGTTAGACCTGTCTGGTTCCTGGGGGATGTTTCCCTTTATCCACCACAACCAAACGTTAGTGGTCCAATGGATGATGCAAATTATGTGATATCTGGGGAAAAAAGAAAATATTAGGTAGACTGAATTATTTTTATGTCATTTCCTAATCACTGTGTGAATTAGACAAATGGGCTGGTGAAGTCATGCAGGGCTATATATGTCTGAACCCAGCAGCAGATATTTTAAAAAATACTTATCAATACCTTAAGGGAAAATGGATAACTGTTAGAGCTCACAAAACACCTTAGTTGACAGCTAGTGAAGTCACTGTCTACACCCCAGTTCTGTTGAACAAAACTGTGTATGCTAGGTTTATATTTTAAGCATTTCTGAGTTATTTCTTACATGTTTCTTAAGCTTCAGCTGTAGCAAATGAAATGTTACAGAAATTTCATGCACTTAAGAAAACTGAGAAATACAGCGCCCTTTAAATTGCCATTAAGTACATAGGAATCTGTACAATAAGGAAATGAGATGCAAGTGATGCAACCCACTTGCAGAAACCGATACACAATATGGATCTATGAAAAGTGGAATGCTTTAATAATAAGCAGTGGGTAGGGACTGTGTTGGTGTAAGTGCTGCATTAGGGGGGCTGTGTTGGTAGGTATCTGAGTGTCTGTTGCTGGGACAGTTTGTCAGTTTGACCGTGTGCTTGATTGCTTGCTTGTTTGTTTGAAAAGTGTGAATTGGGAGTGCTTTGTTCCAGGTGGGCCTTGAGTGGGCCTGACTGGTATATAAGGGCAGTCAGCAGCGAACCAGCTGAGTGACGAACAGCAGAGGCTAACAGAGGGAGTTCGCCTGGGGAGAGCTCACTGAGGCTTTCATCTGCAGGTTTCTCTGAGTAGTTCCTGCAACAGCTGAGGAAGCTTATAAGAGGAAGGTGATATGAAAGGTGAGCGATCAGCTGTTGTAACCTGCACAGGTTGTGCCATGTTTGTCTTTCTTCCACAGGACAGAAGCGACTTTGTCTGTACAAAGTGCAAGCTGGTCTCCATATTGGAAGAGAAGGTTCGAGGTCTGGAGAAACGAGTATCGACTCTGCGTTGCATAAGGGAAAATGAAGATTTCCTGGACAGACGTCAGGAGATGCTTCTACGGCCACAATGTTCTGAAGATTCAGAGCAGGCGCAGCAGGGACAGAAGGATGGTGAAGAGGTTTGGCAGCATGTGACCTCCAGAAAGAGAAAGAGGAGAGTCCATGTACCAGCAATGGAGATACAGGTGAGCAATCGTTTCCATGTTCTCTCTACAGGTACTAATGCGGAGAGTGGACTAGACGACCCATCTGAGGGAAGGGAGCAGAAGGAGACTCCACCGATTGGAAGGCAAAAGATGCACTGTCCTAGGGATGGGGATTCCATGACCACCACTCCCAAGAGGAGGAGAAGGGTGGTGGTGATTGGGGACTCCCTCCTCAGGGGGACTGAGTCATCTATCTGCCGCCCCGACCGGGAAAACCGAGAGGTCTGCTGCTTGCCAGGAGCTAGGATACACGATGTGACGGAGAGACTGCCGAGACTCATCAAGCCCTCGGATCGCTACCCCTTCCTGCTTCTCCACGTAGGCACCAATGATACTGCCAAGAATGACCTTGAGCGGATCACTGCAGACTACATGGCTCTGGGAAGAAGGATAAAGGAGTTTGAGGTGCAAGTGGTGTTCTCGTCCATCCTCCCTGTGCAAGGAAAAGGCCTGGGTAGAGACCGTTGAATCGTGGAAGTCAATGAATGGCTACGCAGGTGGTGTCGGAGAGAAGGCTTTGGATTCTTCGACCATGGATGGTGTTCCAAGAAGGAGTGCTAGGCAGAGACGGGCTCCACCTAACGAAGAGAGGGAAGAGCTTCTTCGCAAGCAGGCTGGCTAACTTAGTGAGGAGGGCTTTAAACTAGGTTCACCGGGGGAAGGAGACCAAAGCCCTGAGGTAAGTGGGGAAATGGGATCCTGGGAGGAAGCACGAGCAGGAGAGCGCAAGAGGGGAGGACTCCTGTCTCATCTGAGAAAGAGGGACGATCAATGAGTTATCTTAAGTGCCTATACACAAATGCAAGAAGCCTGGGAAACAAGCAGGGAGAACTGGAAGTCCTGGCACAGTCAGGGAACTATGATGCGATTGGAATAACAGAGACTTGGTGGGATAACTCACATGACTGGAGTACTGTCATGGATGGATATAAACTGTTCAGGAAGGACAGGCAGGGCAGAAAAGGTGGGGGAGTTGCGTTGTATGTAAGAGAGGAGTATGACTGCTCAGAGCTCCGGTATGAAACTGCAGAAAAACCTGAGTGTCTCTGGATAAAGTTGAGAAGTTTGAGCAACAAGGGTGATGTCGTGGTCGGAGTCTGCTATAGACCATCAGACCAGGGGGATGAGGTGGACGAGGCTTTCTTCTGGCAACTAGCAGAAGTTGCTAGATCGTAGGTGCTGGTTCTCATGGGAGACTTTAATCACCCTGATATCTGCTGGGAGAGCAATACAGCAGTGCACAGACAATCCAGGAAGTTTTTGGAAAATGTAGGGGACAATTTCCTGGTGCAAGTGCTGGAGGAACCAACTAGGGGCAAAGCTTTTCTTGACCTGCTGCTCACAAACAGGGAAGAATTAGTAGGGGATCCAAAAGTGGATGGGAACCTGGGAGGCAGTGACCATGAGATGGTCAAGTTCAGGATCCTGACACAAGGAAGAAAGGAGAGCAGCAGAATACGGACCCTGGACTTCAGAAAAGCAGACTTTGACTCCCTCAGGGAACAGATGGGCAGGATCCCCTGGGAGAATAACATGAAGGGCAAAGGGGTCCAGGAGAGCTGGCTGTATTTTAAAGAATCCTTATTGTGGTTGCAGGAACAAACCATCCCGACGTGTAGAAAGAATAGTAAATATGGCAGGCAACCAGCTTGGCTTAACAGTGAAATCCTTGCTGACCTTAAACGCAAAAAAGAAGCTTACAAGAAGTAGAAGATTGGACAAATGACCAGGGAGGAGTATAAAAATATCGCTCAGGCATGCAAGAGTGAAATCAGGAAGGCCAAATTGCACTTGGAGTTGCAGCTAGCAAGAGATGCTAAGAGTAACAAGAAGGGTTTCTTCAGGTATGTTAGCAACAAGAAGAAAGTCAAGGAAAGTGTGGGCCCCTTACTGAATGAGGGAGGCAACCTAGTGACAGAGGATGTGGAAAAAGCTAATGTACTCAATGCTTTTTTTGCCTCTGTCTTCACAAACAAGGTCAGCTCCCAGACTGCTGGACTGGGCAGCACAGTTTGGGGAGGAGGTGACCAGCCCTCCATGGAGAAATAAGTGGTTTGTGACTATTTAGAAAAACTGGATGAGCACAAATCCATGGGGCCGGATGCGCTGCATCCGAGGGTGCTAAAGGAGTTGGCGGATGTGATTGCGGAGCCATTGGCCATCATCTTTGAAAACTCATGGCGATCGGGGGAGGTCCTGCATGACTGGAAAAAAACTAATATAGTGCCCATCTTTAAAAAAGGGAAGAAGGAGGATCCGGGGAACTACAGGCCAGTCAGCCTCACCTCAGTCCCTGGAAAAATCATGGAGCAGGTCCTCAAGGAATCAATTATGAAACACTTAGAGGAGAGGAAAGTGATCAGGAACAGTCAGCATGGATTCACCAAGGGGAAGTCGTGCCTGACTAACTTAATTGCCTTCTATGAGGAGATAACTGGCTCTGTGGATGAGGGGAAAGCAGTGGATGTGTTATTCCTTGACTTTAGCAAAGCTTTTGATACGGTCTCCCACAGTATTCTTGCTGCCAAGTTAAAGAAGTATGGGCTGGATGAATGGACGGTAAGGTGGATAGAAAGCTGGCTAGATCGTCGGGCTCAACGGGTAGTGATCAATGGCAGCCGGTTTCAAGCAGAGTGCCCCAAGGGTCGGTCCTGGGGCCAGTTTTGTTTAATATCTTTATTAATGATCTGGAGGATGGTGTGGACTGCACTCTCAGCAAGTTTGCAGATGACATTAAACTGGGAGGGGTGGTACATACGCTAGAGGGTAGGGATCAGATACAGAGGGACCTAGACAAATTGGAGGATTGGGCCAAAAGAAACCTGATGAGGTTCAACAAGGACAAGTGCAGAGTCCTGCACTTAGGACGGAAGAATCCTATGCACTGCTACAGACTAGGGACCGAATGGCTAGGTAGCAGTTCTGCTGAAAAAGACCTAGAGGTCACAGTGGACGAGAAGCTGGATATGAGTCAACAGTGTGCTCTTGTTGCCAAGAAGGCTAACGGCATTTTGGGCTGTATAAGTAGGGGCATTGCCAGCAGATCGAGGGACGTGATCATTTCCCTTTATGCGACATTGGTGAGGCCTCATCTGGAGTACTGTGTCCAGTTTTGGGCCCCACACTACAAGAAGGACGTGGAAATATTGGAAAGAGTCCAGCAGAGGGCAACAAAAATGATTAGGGGTCTGGAGCACATGACTTATGAGGAGAGGCTGAGGGAACTGGGATTGTTTAGTCTCCAAAAGAGAAGAATGAGGGGGGATTTGATAGCTGCTTTCAACTACCTGAGGGGGGGGGGGTTCCAAAGAGGATGGAGCTCGGCTGTTCTCAGTAGTGGCAAATGACAGAACAAGGAGCAATGGTCTCAAGTTGCAGTGGGGGAGGTCTAGGTTGGATATTAGGAAACACTATTTCACTAGGAGGGTGGTGAAGCACTGGAATGCTTTACCTAGGGAGGTGGTGGAATCTCCTTCCTTGGAGGTTTTTAAGGCCCGGCTTGACAAAGCCCTGGCTGGGATGATTTAGTTGGGAATTGGTCCTGCTTTGAGCAGGGGGTTGGACTAGATGATCTCCTGAGGTCCCTTCCAAACCTGATATTCTATGATTCTATGATTCTATGAAAGGAATAACTTCTTTGCAAATCAGCAATAATATTGTGCATTGTTAATCCACCACAACAGTAGCATAAGCCTAAGAATGCAAGGGTCATGACAGCAGTTGCAATGTCAATGTCTGTGGAACATGTTCTAGAATAGATGTGTTCAACCATTTTCCATTTTCTGATAATCTGGTCTCTCTCTCTCTCTCTCTATAGTTTGTCTATGCTTACGGGGCACAGCTGTACCATCGCAGCTGTGCCACTGTAAAAGACATGTTGCCATGGTATGCCAATGGGAGAGAGCTCTCTCACTGATATCATAAAACCAGCTCAACAAGTGGCAGAAGCTATGTTGGCAGGAAAGCATATTCCACCGATCTAGCACTGTGAACCTAAGCACTTATGCCGACAAAACTTATGTCACTTGGGGGAGGGTGCTTTTTCACACCCCTGAGCAACAAAAGTTTTGCCAACATAAGTGCTAGTGTAGACATGGCCTAAATGTCTACCATGTAAGTCCTCCCACTTAATAGCAGCTCTACCAACAAATGGAGAAGTGGCTATACAGCTGTTTAATATTAGCCTTCAGGATTAGAGCATTAGTGTTCATGTTATGATTTCTATCCTTTTTTTCATGTCACACTCTGCACTTAACTCTCATCATAACATTTTCTAAAATAACATTCACAATACTATTGTTTCTTATCAGAGGGGTAGCCATGTTAGTCTGAATCTGTAAAAAGCAACAGAGGGTCCTGTGGCACCTTTGAGACTAACAGAAGTATTGGAAGCATAAGCTTTCGTGGGTAAGAACCTCACTTCTTCAGATGCAAAAGACCCACGAAAGCTTATGCTCCCAATACTTCTGTTAGTCTCAAAGGTGCCACAGGACCCTCTGTTGCTTTTTATTGTTTCTTGGCTCTCTACTTATGTTAACCCCCATTTTAATTATTCACATTGTCAATCCTGCTTTCTGAAGTCTAGCTTTGAAGTATGGTGTTAATGGGAGTAGACTGGAATTTCTGAGACCTGAGATTTCTAAATAACCAGAATTCTTTCATACAGCCTGCTGCCCATATAAAAGATGACTTGGAAGAGAAAGAAACTATCTTTTTCCACAGTTCATATCTGAACAAGTATGATCCAAAATGGATGCCTATAGGCTACACATTAAAGTGAATCTTTCACAAGCCCCTAGTGATCTCTGCTATGTAGCAGGCCCATAGCAGTTTACTAAAGTACCTCTTGCTGTCTGAGTTAATATTTTGTAACCATGGCCTCCGAGTCTCTCCATTGCCATTTGTTCTCACCAAAAGTCATATGCCAAAGGACCCAGTGTGGGTTGGGGCATAGAACTGCCCTCCAAAGACTTCCAATTATTAACTTTAAGATTTCTAATCAGGCCCTGTAATGAAGACTTACCCAGTACCTACAATAGTGGGTGGAATAGGATGCTTAGGGGCAAGTTGTAGCATGGATGCGCAATGGAGAAAAAGTGCACAAAACCTTTTTTATCATCTTGTGGCTTTAACAGGGCTAGCCAGAAATGCAATGCGAAGAACAAGAATGGTGCAAGTAAAGCACTGGGAGTGACACTAGGCTCCCCAAACAAGGCAGGATAAGTGTTGGGGTGGGTAGTGGACCTATCCTGCCCTCTGTACCATCAAGCAAAGATTAGCCAATGCAGGGGATAGCACAGACTCTTTAAAAGTGTGGCAGAATGTCTTCTAAGATATGTGCTCACAAAGACAAATTCTGGCTCTGTTAGCTATAATGTTTTCATGGATTCTATGCATGGCCCCTCTTTACCTGCATGCCCAAACTGGGCTATGGCTTAAAGATCTGTAATGCCAATGCCTGGGTTGACTGTTTATAGTGATGGAAAAGAGTTGAGCTAGTGGCCTCATTACACACACAAAAAATCTTGCATCTGAAGAAGTGAGGTTCTTACCCACGAAAGCTTATGCTTCCAATACTTCTGTTAGTCTTAAAGGTGCCACAGGACCCTCTGTTGCTTTTTACAGATTCAGACTAACACAGCTACCCCTCTGATACAAAAAATCTAAGGTCTCTCCCAAACCAATACTACAGGTTTTTGTTGTTGTTTTGGGAGTCGGATACCACCTCTTTTACTCACACGGAGCAGTAACTCTCTCACAAGTAATTACACTGATGGTTGGCATGAGAAGGGATAGCAGAATCTACCCCTTTATAATTAACATAAGTAAGATTCAAACACATGGCAAATATATGCAAGTAAATTACTGAGCATCTCTTTTGACAAGGAAACTAAAGATGGTGATTACAAATCACTCTAGGGCAAATGTATAAAATCCAAGTAATCCATTGAAGGGAGATAACACTAATACATAATGGTAGCAAGAAGATCAGTATTCCTTTTTCACTGTAATGCCAGGAAACATCAATATTCATTGCTTTGCTAATACAATGCATGTTGTTCAGCAAGTTCAGAGAACAAGAGAAAAAACGAGATTAGAAACCCATCAAAGCATGTCCTGTACCCCAATTGGTTGGAAAATGCTTTTGTCACAGCTAAGCAGCTATGAACTAGAGACTTGTTTTACCAAATACTGAACATGAAAATCAGAATATCCCCCAATCACCTTGGAGGCATTTGTTACCACAATTAATGGCTTTGCTAGTATGTCAACTGCTCTTAGCTGCATTTGGAATTTTAACAAAAACAAAGTATTGTTTCTGCTCATATCAAGTTCTAGAGAATAAGTGCATGTTAAAAATCCCCTCTCTTCTATGAAATCTTCTTTTCACCCTACCAACTGTCTAATTGCACTAACCGGGGCTGCACACAATGCAGATCTGGGTGTCCGCATTTTAAACAATGCCCTTCTTTGGCTGGCATAGGCATATAAGATTATTGGCTGCAAAGCAGGTAACTGCTTATTTAAGACCATAGCCATTGATTCTGGCTTTTGTAACCTACTACAGCTGTGAAAAAGACTTCTGTTCAAACAGACTTTCAATGATTTCAGTGACAAATCCAACCCTTCTTAGCCCCGCCCCCACGCCTTTAAACATGCACCACATCCAATAATATCCCTACACCCTTTTTTACTTAGACCCTTATTTAGTCTGCTAAGTATCAAATGCATTTATTGCATCTCCTCCTTGGTTATCTGCTCAAACATATGAGCTGCCACTTTGAAACACCCTTTCTAATGTTATAAATTCCAAACCTTTATGACAGGCTTTGATCTGAGTATCTGGAGAGTAATGTTATATTTTTCAGTCATGGAGGAGGAAACCATGTCAAGGCACTTCCATGAATCCTATTACAAGATAAATAAGGGGTTATTTGTTTAAGATTAGTTGATGAGAGGAGTCAAGTAGTATGGAGTTAGGGGGAGTTCATTTCTTGAAGTGCAGAGTGAGTATGCAAAATCATTAGAATGTATTTTCCATTGGAGAATTGTAAGGTTAAGCCATTAACTTTGTGAATTTGCAGAGGTTTCCCAGAAGCTTACTCAAATCTAGTGTTTTGTATCCTGTTAAATCCATTCCACTTATTACCCTAATAATATAAATGACCACTCATGCAATGGAGAGTGACGAGATATTCCTAACAGTACCTCTGAAAACTCAGGGTCACTTTGAAGCAAGGTAACCCAGAGTCACAATAGTATTAAAGCAGTATGAGCTTTGTGAAGCTTGCATTCTCTAATGGGCTTTTCCAGTCATTTAGGCTTATGCATAAACAGACAGACAATCCAAAGCAAGCTTTCAGTGTTAAACTTGGGGACGTCTATCACAGTTAATTTCAAGGGCAATAACATTGAATGTAGCATGTATCTTAAGGGACAATGATAATGAGACTGAGAGAATGAGCAGTTGCATGTGGTCACTTTAAATATTTAAGAAAGGAGTGCAAATTTGATAGATGGATTTATTTATTCATTTATTGTGGGCATGTGCACAAGATTCCTGTGTCCAGTGAAAATCTGGTAAGAACATACAGGTTCTTGTTCCTAGGATCAGATGAGGTCATGCATGCTGTGAAAGTGACATTTTAGTAGAGTTCATTATTGGGTGACCATATTTCCCAAAGGGAAAATGGGACACTGCATGGGCTAGACTGAGCCCTCCCCAGCCCCACCACCGCCCCGTATAGAGCTGGCTAGAGCCACTTGCCCAAGCCCCCCACCCCACGTGAGGCTGGGGCTGTCATCACTGCAGTCACCCAAGCCCTGCCTGTCCCCCATGCAAGGCTGGGCCTGATGTCACTGCTTGCTGGAGCCTTGCCTGCCTCCCACCCAAACCCTACCTTTGCCCCACTGCATGGGGCTGGTGCCACCCCTCAACACCTCCCACTCCCCCAGCATGTTCCTCTGCACCTGACTTTTTGACAAAAGTGGGCATTTGTCCTGCTTGCTCTTGACAGGACAGGGCTTAAAGGGATTGTCCCGGCCAAAACGGGATGTATGGTCACCCTAAGCAGAGAGATTAGCTGACAGAGATCTGAGGAAGTAACCTCCAAAACAACATTAACAGATGCCACAAAAGGTGCCACACACAGTTAAATCTAACCAGATCAAGGGCACTATGCTGTTCCAAAATGAAGAGGCAGTCAGTTCTTCATACTCTAGTGGAGTGGTTTTCAACCTGTGGTCCGCAGACTGTGTCTAAGATTTCCAAAGGGGTCCGCACCTCCATTTTACATTTTTTAGGGGTTGACAAATAAAAAAGAAGGTTGAAAACCCCTGTTCTAGTGTCTTAGATTAAAGGTTGATATATACAAAATAAGTCTCTATGCTGCTTCTTTTAGCTCTGCCAATACACTTCAGGCTAGATTCATAAAGGGAGTTTGTGCCTAACTGGCACATTAGGAACCTGAATCCCAGAATTCAGGCACCCTGGGTACTCGCAAAAAACCCCACTCAGCTGCCACGGGAACTTTGTAGGTGCCTAATGTCACTTGGCATATATGTTTCTGCCTCTGAGCATTTGTACTGCAACACCATTCTAGGCAACCAGATGCCTAAAGCCCAGTGAATTCATGAATCAGGGCCAGATAGGGTTCTAACTCACCTGTGGGGTCCAATTTGGAATCACGATCTGAGCACATCCACCTCAACACAAAACAGGCAGGGGTGGGGGGAGGCCCTCCCTCATAACTTTTTAACCCAGTGGTTAGGTTACTCACCTGTGATATGGGAGCCCCCCTACCTCCTCTCAGCTGACGGAGTGAAGGGATTTGAACAGGATTCTGTCACCTCTCAGGTGCATACTTTCATCCCTGGGCTAGGAGCTATTCTAATGTGGAGCTTCCTCAGTCTCTCCTGATGAAGCTGTTCCACTTTGGATAACTAACTAAGCAGTCTTTGGAGCAGGGGGGCTGGACCTTGGGTCTCACACATCCTAGGTGAGTGCTCTATCCACCAGGATATGGAGTTAGTCTCACTTGCATGCATGCATATTTTCTCTCACTGATTCTTTATTCAAAGTGCAACAGCAGGAATGGTGGGAGACCCACAACATAAATTCCCCTAGCCCAAGGTTTAGAGCACACTCCTGAGAGGTGCAAGATCATTGTTCCCAACCCTTTGTCCCCCTCAGACATGGGGGACTTGAACCTAGGATCTCCTGCATTCCGGATGGGTGCCCTAACCCTCCTCACAAGAAATGTGTTAACCACCTAGCTCCAAGAGAGGATTCACAGCTGAGAATCCCAAGCAGAGATAGACACTGAATTTTTTAGAGGGGTAGAGCTTAGGACACATCCTTCTCCTTGGCCTCTTCCATTGGCTAGTTTAGGTGAGGGGCTGCCTAGCATGCTGGTTTTTGTGAATCCCATTCTTAGGCACCTCTCTCCCTGTATCCATTGTATAGGAAGCCTGAGGGCCTAACTCAGGCTTTGTGATTCCCAGTGGTTTTCTAGATGCCTAAGATATTAGGCATGGCAACACTCATCATCACAATGCCTAAGTCCCTTTGTGAATTAAGCCCTTTAGTTCTAAACTGCAGTATTTTGGAAGCAGAGAAGAGGAGTAGAGATCCCCAATCACATCTTCACTTATGTTGAACCCAGGTCCTCAGAGGTGAAAAGGCTAGTGTTGGAGGTCCGATTCAAAGCTGTCTGGCACTAATGGGAATCTTTCTATTGAATTAAATGGACTTTGGATGAAGGCGTAAAGCAATGACCAAACTACTTTCCCTCCTATCTAAATATATTTGTAGTTTGTAGATTGTATATCCAAAAAGGCAACATTGTGTGATAAATATTTTAAAAATATATTGATATTTGGTACAGTATGACAAAGTCAACTTCATTACTGTCTGAAAGACCCTTTGCAAAACTTTATATTATAGCTACTTCAATAAAACGAATGTGTATGACAAAATACTCCTTTAAAATGGTCTTAAAGTATGTCTCTAAAACAATTCAGGTTGCCAGAGAATTTGAAGTAATCCTTTCATTTCTACAATAATGTAAGTGCATGATTGTAATTTAGCATCCAGTGGTGGCTTAACTGTAGCAATATGTGCCAGTAGCTCAAAAGAAAAATAGGATTTATTGGCGGAGTATTTGGTGTTTGCTGCATTGTGCTGCTCAGCATTTTTCTCAGCAAGGTAGAATTAATAGAGAAAAGAGTGACCTCTGAATGTGTCTGAACTCTACTACAAGCTGCAAGGTTCATTGTCCAGATGCTGTTTAAGATAATTTCCTTAAAAGGCCATTGGCAAGTACTTAAAACATCTATTGATCCCTGTCCAAAAGAAAATAACTTAAATTTCCACTCTGTAACAGAAGCTTTACAAACAATTTGGTCCCATACTTGCACTAAATTGCTTGACGGTAAATAAATAGAAGAAAATTATACTCAAAATATGGATAAAACAAAGATCCAGATCCACAAATGGTCTTAAGGTACTTCTACGCTCCTGGATGCAGACACTGCACACCCAGCTAGCACAGGTACAAACAGCAGTATAGACAGTCGTGCATGGCTTAGGCGAGTAGAGTAGAGGTCCCTATACCCTTGGTGGGTATGTCCCACACAGCTATCTACATACTCAAACAATAATTCCCATGTCTACACTGCTATTTTTTAGTAGTGTGGTGTCCTAGCTGCTTCCCTTGGGCCAGGGCCTTTCCTGGCTGCCTCCCCCATGCTGCAACCTTCCTTCTCATGTGTAGCTACACACTGCAGTGACAAGTGTGGACACAGCCTGCCTTTCACGGTGACATGACCTACCCTGCGTACCACCACACATGTAAGGAAGGTCTCCGGCAATGCAATGGTGAGCGTTGCAGTGCCTAACTTTTAGATGCCTAGAAGATCACTGGTGGAACAACAGTGGGATCCACAGATCATGAGTTAGACACCTAGGTTCCCTATGCAATGAATGGGAAAAGATAGGTGCCTAAGCATGAGCCAAAGGAAAGAACTAGCTAAGCACAAAGATTGTTTTTGATGGGAGACATTACTTGCACCTTATGATGTCCAGCATGGCTTACTACTTATTTGGGAGCCTAATATTTGCCTCACACTCTATTCCAGTCTAGCTATTATAACTTGTCAGCACATTAGTGACTGATGAGACTCAAAATGTTTTGAGGTTTGTGCCTGAAGCTTGGCTGAATATTTTGAAGCTTCTCTATTTCCTTCCACTCTTCCCCCCACCACTCCACCCCTAATTCTACTTCTGCTCCAGCACCGTGCAAGGTTTAATTAAGTAAGGACTAGAGAGCTTGGCACTAATGGATTAACAAATCCAATTAGAACAGTGAGCTGTAGCTTCACTGTGGATATTTCAATAAAAAAAATGAAACATGATTTTTAACATTATGACAGGGTTTTCTTCTGATGTTCAGTTTAAATATTGTATTCAATGCAAGTCATTTATTTTTCCCCTAAGGCCTACTGGCTTTTGGTACTGATCTTGATTGATAATTGTTTATATGCCACACTAAACCTTCCTGCTTTATTTCGAGTAAATGAACACATGTCCATTTAGTCCTAAAGGCAAAATTGAAATCTGTATTTTACCTCATGCTGCACCAATGCTCCCTTTCACAGAGCTACCGCTGCCAAGCAGCAGCTTTCTTTTCCAAGCCAGCCAAACTACTTAAGCAGCTGTAATATTTTCAAAGGTAAAATTCATTTGAATTTACACTTTTATTTAGTTGAAACTGTAGCAATTGTGATGGCCTGTATTCAGCAGTAAATGTTGTTGCTGAGGCTTGGCTAAATGTCAGTCTTTCCCAGAAGCAGAGCATTTAAATCACATATCTTTCCCTTTACACTTTGACATTCTCGGCTACTGTGTTCGTGTCACTGTTACTCTACCATAAAATATGGGATTTAAGGATTCTGTCAATCCATTTTCATCTCTCACATATAATCACAATCACCTAAATGCATTACTTTTTCCCAGGGGGTAATGGCCGGCAGGGGGAATGAACTACCTTTTTCTGGGGAGGAAGACATTATCCTAGTAAAGGAATAGTACTCCAATAATATGACCTTTGTTTCTGCTAAAAATTCAGGTAAAGTATTTTGCCTTATATTGCAGCCAAATTTTTTTGAACTAGGGACTAATATTGAGTTATAAATCCATACTTAGGTACTGTGATATACCCTGGCCAGTTGGGAACAGCAGAATAGTCCTATTGGGATCTAGGAAAAAGGCGGGCAAAGCCCGCCCACTGCTAAAGGATCCCCCCCAGCCTAAGGGGGGGGGGGTCCACAGGGCCTGGAGACCAAAAAATTACGGGGAACAACCAATAAAAGAACAGGGACAGGAGTGAGGTCAAAGGGTCAAAAGAAGGGAACAAGACGGGGAGAACAGCACAATAGTAGAAGGCAGATATACTGGCCACTGGATAAGTAGTTTTCTGTTCCCTGACTGACCAGAGCAGGGGCTGCTCCAGGCCAATGAGAACACCTGACTCCAATTAACCTGCAAAGAGTCAGGTGAGGCTGTTAAGCACCTGACTCTAATTAAGGCCCCTCTGATACTATAAAAGGGCTCACTCCAGTCAGGCCAAAGAGAGCTAGGGGAGACGAAGTGTGGTTGAAGGGCTGGGTAATGAAGACACCCTGAAACCACTGGAAAGGGAGCCCTAAGGTAAGGGTGAAGAAGGTGTTGAGAGAGAGAAGTGAGGGAGCTGTGGGGAAGTGGCCCAGGGAAATGTAGCAACTCTGGCAGTGAAAGGTTGGCTGCCAACAGCTGCTGCCATTAGGGTCCCTGGGCTGGAACCCAGAGTAGAGGTTGGGCCTGGGTTCCCCCCAACCTGCCACTACAGAAACACCTCCTGGGAAGGGAAGACAGGCCCCTGTCGGGACAGGAGACTCAACTGTTCTTGAATAAGCCTGTAGGGACAACAGAGACTGGGAGTTCTCTCACCAACCTCCTTGCTGGCTTATGGAAGAAAAGGGTTCAGTAGATTGTACCCTGGCCCTAGAGAGAGAAGGGCTATGTGGAGGGTTGCAGTGAGCGTCTGAGGCTAGCATAAAATCACCTGGAAGTGCAGGACCCATGGGGACAAGGTCGGAGCTCCACCATAGTACCCAATAGGATATTAAATTGCCTAAATATGGAAATAAAGGGTGGAATTTTCAAAAACTTCTCTAACTTCAGAGCATAAATCCCAGTAACTTTCAATAGCATTTAGGTGCTTTTGAGAATTCCACACAAAGAGCCTAACTTTAGGCATTCAAGTAGTGCTTCTCTATGTAGCTATCTTCATGCTAAGCTAGTTCAAATTAAAAGTCATTGTTGCCTTGTGAAAAAGTTGGCCTTTGCTTCCAAGAACAAATTCATGAACAGAAGTTAGAGCAATTTGCTGTAGCAATAGAAAATGAATGACAAGCAACATGTTTACAAAAACCAATTTGCTTTCACACTGCTGTCTGAAGGTTAATATTTTAGAACTGAAATGTTCAATATGGAGCAGTAAACAAATCAAACAGAAGAGAATGGGAGATACTTAACCCAAAATGGCACCCACTAAAAATAAAGCGGTAAAGTACAAGCACCCATTTACAGTACATGAAAAGATTTCTTAAGAAATCCTTATTACACAAGTACAGGTTTCTAGAATGAAAGCTAAAAACATAACATGGTCGTTGTTTGCACTGCATTTTGAGAGTTATGAAAAGCTGTTCAATTCTGTATTGAAGACCAGACACTCAAATACTATAATGATGGGGAGACCAAAGTAGCCACTTTGATGGATAAGATAAAGTATCAGTTGTAAATAAAACTCCAGGTGGAATGAAAAATTGTTTCTACTCCATATAGCTTTTTGAGGAAGGAGGTTAATGCATAGGACTGGGATTCAGATCCGGATACATTATCCAGTTCTCCCAAAGTCTTTCTTTTGGGTAGGTGATAATTCTGCTGAAAAGGAGGTGGAAGTTATAGTGTATCACAAAATAAATCTGAGTCATTAATATGATGCAGTTGTGAAAAGGCTAATATCATTCTGGGGTGTGTTAGCAGGAGTGTCATTTGTAAAAGATAATTGTCCTGCTTTGCTTGGCACTGGTGAGGCCTCAGCTCGATTACTGTGTTCAGTTTTGGGCACCAGATTTTAGGAAAGTTGTGGACAAATTGGAGGGAGTCCAGAGGATAGTAATAAAAATGATAAAAGATTTAGAAATCCTGACCTATGAGGAAAGGTTAAAAAAAAAAAACTGGGCATGTTTAGTCTTCAGAAGTCAGGACTTGATAAGTCTTCAAATATATTAATGGCTGTTGTAAAGGGGACTGATCAATTTTCTCCATGCCCTCAGATCCCCATCTGAGGAATAAGACTTTCTTTATCCCATCCATTGTCTGTCTTGTCTATTTAGGCTGTAAGTCTTTACTATGCATGTGTACAGATCCTAGCACAAGGAGGCCCAAGTCTCAGTTGGCATCTCTAGGTGCTTCTGTAAAACTAAATAATAATTTTGCACTATGACAGAATGTAAAGTCCTGTGTATGAACAAGGAGTTTGTTTTGATTGTTTAAAAAAAAATCCAGTTATTCGCAATGCACATCTGTAAATAGAGAAAAAGGAAAATGGATCAAAAAAGATGGAGAAGACTGGCTTGGTACATGCTCAGTACCTCTAGACCTGGGCACTGAGCCCAAAGGTGAAATACATTTGTTTGAAAAGTGGTTCCTTCAGAATCTGAGGGGAGTTCAGAGACCGAAGGCATTCTACTACTTGCTGCTAGTGGATCAGGTAGTTGTTGTGAAATGCTTTTCAAACTTAGGATGGAAATTTCAGAAGCATCCAAATGATTTAGGAGCACAACTCATCCAGGACCCTTTGAAAATCCACCTCCACCCATTACATTCAATTTAAAAACAAATGAGAGAGCAATCCTTTCAATAGAACAAAGAGTGCTACAAAGATTTTCTCACCAAATGTTCCCACTTCACTTAGATCATTCGTATAACCCTCAATATTCTAATACACAGCAGGCATAGGTATGCAAACTTTCACAGCCTCAGAAGTCTTATTGTTATCCTGTTCTTAGTAGTTTTAAGACAAAGGCTCATCTTAAATATCTCTAAACCAGTATTAAAAAAACTAAATAAATATCCAAAGTACATGTGCATCTTTAATAGATGAATACGGAAAGCTAAAAATCTTTGAATTTTGAGCAAAGGATATTAATTTCTTTAAATATTAGTGAAATTGTACTGACCATGAAATGGCAAAAAATGGTAGCCTAGATTAGAGGCAACCATAGCATGAGCATATGTTGTGTATAAACCCCTTCTCGTTGCATCTCCTGCTCCCCTTGCCCCCATTGACTGTGCATCTCAATCCCTCCTAACAACATCCTTTCTATTTCAACCTGAACCAGATAGGAACATAGGATTGCTATGCTGGATAAGAACAATGATTCATCTAGCCCATATCCTGTCTTAAAAAGTAGCCAGTACAGTATCAGATGCCTTGGAGGAAGATGTATGAAGCCTTATCATAAATATTTATAAATACCCTGCTAACATGGGAAGTTTTTTGGTAATCCCAAACATCTAGCACTTGGTATATGCCTTGATTCATTGCAGGTTTATATTCCACTTTTATCCTTCCTAATGAGATGAGATGATGTTGTTGATATACATGGCTAATCCTTTTCTGAATCCCGCTAAGCTCTTGACCTGAATAGTATCTTCTAGCAGCATTAATAATGCATTCTCTAAAATAGTTTTAATTTCTCTTAAATGTTCAGGTTTTTTTCATTTCACTTGGTCTTCCCTTGTTCTAGTTTTATGAATAAAAGAACAAGTCCTCCTGCTTTACCTTCTCTAAAGCATTCATTATTGCATATAACCTGTTTGCGTCCTCTCTCTAAAACACACATAATCATCAACTTTTAAACCTTTCCTCATATGGAAGTCTTTTTATGTCTCCAGTCAACTAAGATCAACAGCCAGGCCACACATTGGGGTGTGTTTGTTGCGGGGGATAAATGTTTTATCTGGTCTGAGACAACTACAGCTATTTAACTTTCAAACCTGGCTTATTTCTTCAGTGTAAATCAATATTTTAGGTGGTAGAGGTAAGGGGTGTCTGTAAGCCTCTCAGTTGCTCATCTTGATCAGACAATGAAAATGTTAAAATTTGGAGCAGACTGTAGGTACCAGCAGATAAACCCAAAACTTAAAAATGATGGCATGCACAGAATAGTTAAAGGAGAATAACCCATTATTCAGACAATAATATTCAGTGCTATAGAGCCTAGCTTTGTAATTTTTGAAAGTGGTCCAACTGAGATCTCTTTTGGCATCATTGTGAGCAGAATTTTTTCATCCTCCTTTATAGTCATGAATGCATTTTGTTTTGTATTGTTGCACAACACTTTCCTTACGGGAAACTGCAACTAACTTATGCAGTTCTCTAAGGTACTTATGGGTACACAACCCACAGAAGTGAGCCTCCCAGCCTTGGTCGACAGACTTGGGTTCATGCTACCTTGCTAAAAATAGCTGTGTAGACAGGACTTTGAAGTTGTGGCTTAGGCTGGAGCTTGATATCTGAAGCACATCTTCCTTCCTGGGTTTCAGAGCCCAAGCTGCAGCCCAAGTTATGTTGGCTACACAGCTACTTTTAGCATGGTAGTGCAAGCTCTGAGAGCCTGTGTTCTTCAACCTGGGCTGGGAGGCTTGTTTCCATGGGCTGTGTAGATGTACCCTAGGTGGCCAATGTCACCATAGTATCTGAGTGTTTCACAATCTTTAATGCATTTATCCTCACACCATCCCTATCAGTTAGGGAAGTCCTACTGTTCCCATTTTACAGATGAAGAACAGAGGCACAGAGGTCTCTTGGAGGTCTGAGGGTCTACTTTCAGGGTCTGCAGAAGTTGGACTGCAGAGTCCCATGAAGAGATGGGCAAAAATTTTCAGACAAATAGTTTATTTGCATAAAATGCAGTTTGGGGTGAACCAAAACTATTCACGAATTTGGGTCAAATCCAGCAAATCGTTTCAGCCTTTCATTTCAATATTTTCAAACTCTTTTCTTTTCACAATGTTTTTGTTTTGAAATTTAGCTAGACATATTTAAAAACACACACAATGCTTGTACCTGAGAACTCATGAAACAAAATAAAAATAAAAAATAATTGTTATGGGTTGAACAAAACACTTTTCCAGATATTCTGGTTTACCCATTGGACCAAAAAATCAATTAATTGCTCAATTCTAGTTTGATGTCCCAAAGAAGGGCACAAATAAGTTGTCTGAGACTGGGAGAGTGCCCTATAGACCCAGAGCTACTTAACAGTGACTAGACTACCCAACTGGTTTAGAAGCACATACAACTGTGATTGGGTCCGCTTGCAAGAGGCTGATGACAGTACAGAGGTAACTGGACCGATAGGCGCCGATTCCATAGGTGGTCCGGGGCTGGAGCACCCATGGGGAAAAATTGGTGGGTGCTCTGCACCCACCTGCCCCAGCTCACTTCTGCCTCCGCTCCACCTCTGTTTCCTCCCCTGAGCGTGCCACATCTCCACTTTTCCCCCTGGCTCCCAGCACTTGTGCTGCGAAACAGATGTTTCACACAGCAAGCCGTGGGAGGGAGGGGGGAGGAGGGGGAACGCAGCTCACTCGGGGAAGAGGTGGGGCTGTAGCGGGGATTTGAGGAAGGGGTCCAACAGGGGCAGGGAGGGAGCGGAATTGGGGCAGGGCCCAGGGCGGAGGGGCTCGAGCACCCACTGGCGCCGGGAAAAGTTGGCGCCTATGACTGGGCCAGCTAACCCAAATCCTAGGATAACACCCTGGCCACTGGACCATCCTTCCTTTTCGGGTTGGTTCTCAGATTCGTTGGTTCACAGGCATCTCTGTTCATTTACTCCATTTTCTTCTAACACCATGTAACAAAGCTATGGCACACACATGTGCTGGTAAGAAACTGACCTTCAGTTCCTAGCTCTAGGACAGGGTTTTTCAAACTTCATTGCACCATGACTCCCTTCTGACAACAAAAATTACTACACGACCCCAGGAAGGAGGATTGAAACCCAAGCCCCAGCGCCCCAGGCAGGGGCGCCCAAGTCCTGCCACCCGGGGGGGCACTAAAGCTTGAGGGCTTCCACCCTGGGTGGTGGGGCTCAGACTTTGGCCTCAGCCCCGAGACCCAGCAAGTCTAATACCAGCCCTGGCCATCCCATTAAAATGTGTTTGCAACCCACTTTGGGGTCCTCACCCACAGTTTGAGAATCACTGCCTAGGACATAGGTCAAGGTTACAAACCTTAATACTCTGTCACATGGCAGGAGCCCTAATCTCCTGATTCTAGTGAGGCTAGTTTTAAATCATGGATGGATGCCATTCATTGAGAAATAATTCTAGCCCTTGGTATTAGGAAATACTGTAGTACATAGGAAATCACTTAGCATTGGTGTGCTGTCAGGAAATCTTGACTCCAGATACCTCAGCAATAAGTAAATCAAATAATTCTCTAATTAGATTACAAAGTGCAGCAACTGCATGTCAAATATCTATTGATCACTGAAAAAGCCTGTCTTGAGGTTTCCTAAATATGCAAGGCATAAATTAATTTGCCATGTAATTAACTTAAAATTACATCCCAGGGAAATTTATATTAAGGAGACTGTTTAGGCATAAAGTGTAAATGACATTTTAAAAAAAAGTCTATAGCAAATTATTTGTCAAATAACAGTGCTTCTAAAAACATCAGTTGCACATTGCCTATGGAGCTTTATATTTTGTCAACTAGCCTGTATCTTCTCCTGTATTACTGCTTTGTTTTTTTTCCCTGTGTTTGGAGTCTTTCAGAAGAAACAATAAAGGTTACCTAATGTATGTGGATAACATTACGCTTCTCTCTCCATTAACACAATACAAAAGTATTGAACCATAAAAATTGTCCATAAATGAGCCTGCTCTTCACAACTCCAAGATTCATACATAATGATTTTTTTTTTTTAGATTCTGAACTCCATTTCATAAGTAGCTAACATATATAACTTTACAGGCAGAGGGATCTGAAAAACAGACCCAGCATATTGAATTAAAACTTCTGAAAACATTCTTTTTTTTCCCCTGTAGCATAGGTTGCATATACAGAATACTGTTACATGATGATGTGACATGGCAGTAGGGTGACCAGATGTCCCGATTTTATAGGGACAGTCCCGATTTTTGGGTCTTTTTCTTATATAGGCTCCTATTACCCCCCCCCCTCCCATCCCGATTTTTCACATTTGCTGTCTGGTCACCCTACATGGCAGTAGGTTAGTAGTATTTATTCATGGTGACCTGTGTAACTCTCATATGATTTTGCATTCCTGAGTAATGTATCCATTCCCAGTGCATGTCACTGGCACCTTTATACCATTGTGTAATCTCTATGTAGCTGTGTGCATATATACTAGAGATTTATTCTTTAGCCCTTGTTACAAGAAAACTTTTAAGAAGGCTGTTTTTTGTACTAGCTTATGGTGGGCAGAATAGCTCAGTGGTTTGAGCATTGGCCTGCTAAACCTAGGGTTGAGAGTTCAATTCTTGAGTGGGCCATTTAAGGATCCTAGGGCAAAAATCTGTCTGGGGACTAATTCTGCTTTGATCAGGGGGTTGGACTAGATGACCTCCTGAGGTCTCTTCCAATCCTGATATTCTATGAAAATGGTTGGGTTCAGCCTTCATTTATTCTTCAGTGGTAGGTCTATGATGGCAAATGCTGTGTTTCAAATTAGGCACTGTCATCTTCATCATCCTTAGCTAATGTGAAGGATTATGGGTTACAAAAGGAAAGATGGCTGTACACACTGCAGCCTTTGAGAATTAGGCCCAGAATCTTGAGTTGGATCTAATAATGAATGGGGGCCAGTGGAGTGTGCTGTGCTGATCACTATGGTGTTTCCTGCTCAAGGACTATTGAGGCCTGCCACTATTTTACACCAGCTGGAATTTCCAACTGCACCTACTTGTAGATGGTTCCCAGGCAAAAATTTGGAGTGGACCACCAATGTTTACTCCTCATAGCCTATCCTAATGCAAGTGATGAAAGTTGGCTGCCTAGTTTTGTTTCAATCAGATTATGTATTACAAACTTTGAACAAGTGGCAAAAAAACAGATATCAGGCAGAGTTGCATTTTGAAAATTCATTTTTTATTTTACAAATTATCTGTACTGTGCAGGTAAGTTCTGTGTCTCCTGTAGAATGTATCCAATTTTAAAGACATGAGATAAAACAAAGGGTATCAGTGTATTTCTATATTCTTTTAATATGCACATCTGAAACTGTTAATCTTCATCTAAGATATTAAAATATTTAATCTGTGGTTGCTGATAAACAAATAGACATACAAACTACAAATCTATTTTTATACTATTATGATCTTTTGCAGAGAATATCTTGAGGATAGAGTACATGTGGGCCACAATTGGAGGCTTTTATTCGATGCTCAAGCACTAAACTGCACTTAAGACTGTGGACTACATTTTCATTATAAGTATAACTACATTCAATAAAGACTTGCATCTGAAGAAGTGAGGTTCTTACCCACGAAAGCTTATGCTCCCAATACTTCTGTTAGTCTCAAAGGTGCCACAGGACCCTCTGTTGCTTTTTACATTCAATAAATGCACATGCAAACATGTTCAACCAGCCATACAGAGTTATATATATGCTTTAAAGCTATTTATCTATAATATGCCTATTATATGGTAGCAGAGGATTGACAAATATATAAGTAGTCAGAACAACTATCTTTCAATCCTTCTCCTTTGTAAATACATCTGGATGAGAAAACAGGCTGCTACTGGACATGGAAAAAGCTATTGGAGAGGGAGAGGGAGAGAGAGATCTTCTATCGTGCTCTGAATGCAGTGAGACCCATTGTCAGACATCTAATGGAAGGGAATTTTAGGACATGGGCCAGCTGTCAGTTTCAGGGTAACTGCACTTGTATTTCCCCTCTGTGGTCTTCGGGGCAGCCACTTAAGGTTTAGGGTTCCATCTGTCACCTCTGTTGAGGTGGAGACCTGTGTCTCTCTCTGTCCTGCCTAAGGGTTTTAAGGCTGCACAGCTCCCTGTCTTACGCTATATCTCCAACAAGTCAGTCTGCCACTAAGCCAGTGGTTTGCTTTCTTTCCGATGGCTATAAATAGTGTATTGCCCATAGTTATGACTACCTCACAGCTCTTTCTAAGCCAGCATCTTTATTTAAGGTTGAAGCATTACAGAGAGGGCATATAAAAACAACAAAAGAACCTACACACATGCTGAAAGCTTACCAAAGGTGACCTCTCAGTCTTTTGGAGCCCTAGTAGATAAAAATCTTTCCAACTCTTCTGTGTGGGTTGGGCCCCGCTTTGACAGATCTGTTGGATCAGAAAGAAGGCCCTGAGTCAGTTTACACCCAGCCTTTTTATGCCAAAATAAATATGCAAACTTCCTCAGGGGTAGGACCTCTCAGGAGCTGTTTACAACCTAAGTGATTCACCTTAATCACCCCTGAGCAGGGGCGGCTCTATGTCTTTTGCCGCCCCAAGCACGGCAGTCAGGCGGCTTTCGGCGGCACACCTGCGGGCGGTCCGCTGGTCATCCCAATTCGGCGGCGTGCCTGCGGGAGGTCCACCGATGCCGCGCCATGTCCCCACTGCTGAATTACCACCGAATCTGCGGGACTGGCGGACCTCCCACAGGCACGCCGCCAAAGGCAGCCTCACTGCCACCCTCACAGCGACCAAGAGACCGCCCCCCGTGGCTTGCCGCCCCAAGCACGTGCTTGCTGCACTGGAGCCTGGAGCCGGCCCTGCCCCTGAGATGGGATGTACCTGGCCCACGGCCCTCTGCTGGGGGCCTTGTGGTCCTACTACACCCTACCCCAGAAGGAGCAAGGTGGATCCTCCAGGCCTGCCTCAAGGGTCCTTGTGGAAACAGCCAATCAGAGCCCAGCAGGCTGAAATGAAAGGAGCTGTAGGGCCTGAGCATGGTATGTTGTCCTGTTTGACTGGAGAGGTGCCAAACACTTGGATCATCATAGCCAGATGCTTATCTGATTAGAGGTGGGAAGTGATAGGACAGCCTCCTGACCTACTGAAGATGGAGAAGGGCATTTCTGGCTGCTTTCACCATGTGGGTGATCAGAAGCAATAAAAAGTTGAGAAAAAATATGCTAAAACTATAAATTAAATCAGTATGGAAATCAGAGTGCAAATACCACACAGTGAGAGTCAAGCTCTGGTTTTGGCCAATGTTTTCCTCTTTCAACCAGCATCACCTATGCAAGCTGCTCTTCATCCAGGTACTTATCTCTCACAGGCAAAGTTAGGTTATAGTGCACTCAGTAGTTGCTATAAATAAAATATAGAGCTGGGTGTTAGCTGCATAGTGCTGGTGTTAAAGTCCCTGCAGTCATGATTGCATCTATGGATTAGAAATAAACTTTGACTAAGGTACACAATAGAACTGAGCCAGTGCAGGACTCCACAGGTGAAAGTTCTTGAAATGGAAGAGCAGCTATCTGAGCTTCTGTGATTTGGAGAAAAACTGAGCTGTCTCTAGTCTTAACTCCACCAACTCCTACAAGGTATCTTTGGTGACTCGTGATCAACAGCATCAAATGCTGCTTACAGATCGATCAGGATCACCATGCATGGCTGTCTTTTTTCACAACGTGTATGAATTTACATAAAAGCATTTGCTGCACTATGTAAAACAGGTGATGAACAGATTGGACAGAATGAAGGCATATGTGGGTAGAGTCTATTTTTGCCTGGCCTATTGCAGGAAAATAAGAGGGTCAGTTAATTATCTGATTTTTACCTATTGTATACGTGTTGATTAAATTACTGCAGAAGCTCATTTAGTCACTCATTTTAGTTACTATGTTAAAATGCTCACACAAGTTTGGCTTAGAAGGATCAGTGTAATATCCTGTGGGAGACAAATTGTATAAACTAGAGGAACACTATTTGGGGATTGGAGGGGGACATTGACTAAATGCAAAAATATAGTTTAGATCCAGCATTTCTGATCACTAATGGGATTTGAAACGTCAAACACAGGAGCTATGCTTTGTATGTTAAATATTACACTGTTTATAGCCTTTTTAACAAGTTTATTTTTATTAACATTAAATAGCAGATGGTATTTTAAGCAGGGATAATAGAATGTTAAGTGGTTAGAAATTTGGGTATGCTTTCAAAAAAGTAAAGATTTAGCTCTGCAGCCCTGCTTAGACACATTTGTACAAACCTACATGCACTTGCAAGTGTGAGTCCATAGGTACATTTCCACCCATTCAGAAGTTTGACTCTATTCAAACCAAAAAATGTGGCTCTAAAAGCTTTTAAATCATGCACAACTAACAGTAGTGCTTGTAAATAGCACATGAGAATTCCTGGCTGAGGCAGCTTGAGAACTAAAATGACAGAGTAACAAATGTTAACCATGAATTAGGAATATTGTTCCTCTGCTGAGTGTAGCGGATGTCCAAGGCCTAGATGGCAATCCTTTGTTTCGGGACTATCAGCCCACCACCATTCCTCTGCCGGAGAACTGGATTCAGAGACCAAGGCAGAACGCAAACTCTCCTGCTGCTTGCACAGCTCTCTCTACTCAAAACTTTGCATAACCAAAACTAACACACAAATCACATCTTCCAAAGTCTGAACATTTGCTCGCACATCAAGAAGAAGACTATGAGTAACAGCACCAGCTGGTGACACCTACTATAACAGTCATCAGCTCTTGCCTCAGGATTAGCAGTGTTATGTTCAACCTGCGATATGATACTGGCATGTAGAGTAATGTGGTGATATAGAGTTCTGTTCTTTTAAAGAGAAAAAGGCCAACTTGTTTTCTTCTTTATATGTATTGTAACCTGTCCATGTAATGAAATTATAAACTTTCCATGCTTATGTTTGTTAATAATCATACTCTTTATTAATAATCATCAGTTCTTTCCCAAAGTGGGCTACACAGAAGTTTCTCTTACAAGTGTTTCTCTTTCATTGTGAGATTGGCATGATTTGCGAGTGAGATACATATTCAATTATACTCTTACATAAAATTCCACTCCTCAATAGGACCAAATAGCAAAAAGTGTTGTATGTACGAAATACTTTTAAGCATAAGGTATCATAGCATACTTACAACAATTAGAAGAAATAAATAGAGGAATATATAATCAGTAGAGCACTGCAGAAGATGACAAATCAGTTGACACCAATTCAGGAGCCCAAGAAACCTGAAAATTAGAAACTAGACCAAATCTTATACCCTGTCTTTATGTAACCCATTGGATTCGCAACCATATTTGATCATTTTTTGTGATCATAACAATACTAATATCTGCCCATCATCCATATGTTACATTCCAGGTGCCCATAATTACACTTCTGGTCATTAATATTTATTATCTATACCAATCATTCTTAACAATCCATATGCATTAATGCATATGAACTGCATAGTTACCATGTTGTCCCCCCAGGAAACCCTTACTGGAGAATTACCTGTGTGATTCTGCTTTATACCCATATTCTCATGGTCACTTTGCCTCTCAAAATGAGAATGCAGAATCATGATCTGATGTTAATATTGTGGGCCTGCAATCTTTTAGACGAAAACTCAGCTTTAGCATAACTGCTCACACAAGACCTCACATTAGTAACACAGGTCTCTAATATAAAACCTAACAACCTAATTAATTGTATTTTCCTACTTGCCTCCTAATATATATCAATCTAATAAGTCTTATAAAGCTGTCAATATTACATCCCAATAATAGTCCTAGCATAAAACAGGGTCATAGGTCAACAGTATAATAGGCTTTGTTTCAATATTTTTATATATTGCAGCTGGCACAATCCAGCCTTCTCTCTGCCTAGAGCCTCAATGACTGTACCTATAGGCTGTGAGTGCTTCTCCTTGAGGACTGAGCAGACAAGCTCATCTACTCAACGATGTATTTTATTTCTAAGGCACCTATCAATCTGGTATCTAAGCCACATACCAAATAAAGATGCAGTGGTGTTGGAGTCAGTAACAAAAATGTGTTTTCTCTCCATTCTTCGAAGTTGTGTGAATGAATGTTGACTGGTGTGCCAGAGGAAGGCTTCTTCAAAAAGTTGTCTGTTTAAACAGCTACACTGGGAGTTGTGGAGGAGAGAAGAGCATGTGCCCTTTAAGGGTACGTCTACACTACCCACCGGATCGGTGGGTAGCGATCAATCTATCAGGGATTGTAGGGAGCCAGGGTGGCTTCCCTCCGAACCTGAGGGTAAAGTGCCTTTCCCTCAGCCTGAGTGGGCGGGGCCAGCCCAAGCTCGCTCCACCCCCCGGAAGGGGAGGGGTGGAACAGGAAGTATAAAGGGAGGGCCCTTAGCTCAGTTAGGGCAGCACCAGGGAGGGAGGCAGACACAGACTGTGGGCTGCTCCCTTCAGAGCCTGCTGCCACACCAGTTGAGGCCCTGGACCTGTGGAAACCTCACCTGGAGGACGGACTGGGGCTGCCAGGACTGCCCGCTGCCGAGTACCCAGAGGAACTGGAGGAGTCGGAGGGGGAGCGGGAGCTGCCAGCAGCCGAGTACCCAGAGGAGCTGGAGGAGCCTGAGCCTGAGGGGGAGCCGGAGCTGCCAGCAGCGGAATACCCCGACGCACTCACGGGACCAGAGGGATTCGGGCGAGCAATCGGGTAGGAAGTAGCCCAGGGACAGAGCTGTACAGTGGTGAGTCTATGTAGCGGGACGACCCCGCTGACCCAGTGGTGGGACCCTCGTTCTGCCACTGTCAGGGCCCTGGGCTGGAGCGCAGTGGTGTAGGGTGGGCCTGCGCTCCCCTACCCGGCAGAGCCACGCCGGGACCTTTGCCGGCGCTCCCCTGCCTGAGGGGCGCGCTACTGACCTTTGCCGGCGCTCCCCTGCCTGAGGGGCGCGCTACAGACTCTGGCTGGCGGCCGCCCCGCCGCTAATTCCCCGCTGACGGAGGCGTGACCCAGGCCGGCCAGTGACCTCATAGCTCCCCACCGCCCCCTAGCGGGTAGGTGGGCCAACGCCGATCACAGGGATCGATTTATCGCATGCAGTGTAGATGCGATAAATCAATCCCCAATCACTCTCCCATCGACTGCTGAACTCCAGCTCGGTGAGAGGTGGAAGCAAAGTCGACGGGGGAGCTGCGGCCATCGATCCCGCGCTGCGAGGATGTGAAGTAAGTAATTTTAATTCGATCTAAGATGCATCGACTTCAGCTACGTTATTCTCGTAGGTGAAGTTGCATATCTTAGATCGATTCCCCTCACCCCCACCCCTCAGTGTAGACCAGGCCTTACAGGGACACAACCAGAATTTTCTTAAGGAAGGGGCTAAGAGCTCCCCCTCCCCTGTCCTGCACCAACCCCACATTTTCCCCCACTCCGTCCATGCAGACTGGCATCCTACACCTATTCTCCTCCTGCTGCCCCATACCCAGCCCTTTGCTTCCCTCACACACATTTCCCTGCACCCAGCTCCAAACTCTGCCCCCTGCACTTACACCCATGGTCCTTCCATGACACACCCAGCCCTTGGCTCTTCCCCAGAGCAGTGCTCAGGCTGAAGAGCACCATCCCCACCACGGGCCAGGCAGTTCAAACCCCATCCTCTTTCTGCATCTTCACTTCCCCAGGAAGCACCAAAAGCCTAGATCCAATCTTCCCATCTTTCTACGATCTGAGGGTACTTGGTGCCCATGTGCACCAGAAAGACCCCAAAGATAGGCAGGAGGCGGGCACGTGCATGGGGTTTCAATACCACTCAAATTGGGCCCAGTCACCCCTCTGACATGAGAGGGGTGGCTGGACCAAATTTATAGCGCTGGTCTGAGGCCAAGGGGGCCACTCACTGTGCTCTTGTTCCCTCCAGATGCTGCAGTGAGCTGGGAAGAGACTACTTAGTTCTGTTCTCTTGGCTTTCAATGTGCGGTTCCATTCCTTAAAATGTCTGATTCTTTTCAGTAGCTGTTTGTCAAATGCAGATAATTCACACAACTTTGAATCAGTTTTCTTGTTGTTAAACCAAGTTGTAGTTAGGTAAAATACTTCAGAATATAGAAAAACCGTACTAGTAGCATCATTCTGAGCCTAATAGAAAAACCCCATTGAAGTCAATGTAAGTTCTGTTTACCAGCATAGAGACAAGCTACTGGGGATTTATAAGCAGCATATATTACAGATAATTTAATTTAATAAATGAAAAGTGAAGGGCTCAGTACTGGCTTTTTTACTTCAGGGGAATAAAGAGGAACATGAACTAATAGATTGTATATCTATTGTTCTATTTTTGTAAAAAGATGAAAGTTTTGTCCATGTACCCACTAAGGCACATCTTCCAAACAAATAAGAGTAAAATAAATCCAAGATGAAAGTCTACACATTTTACTAGAAGCTTCGAATGATAGAGACCTGAAGCATCTGCAGCCATAATATGTCTGTAGCTCATAAATTGTCAAACACTAGCATACAGTCCCTCTCTCTTTAAAGCCAAAATTCAGTTTCATTATTTCCAGTTTAGTTGGCTTTTCAGTATGTTTTTTTTTTTAAGGGAAAAAAAGAGGAGCAGGAATTTGGAAGTAAAAATAAAATCCTTAGCTTCACTAGTTTTAAGAACAGAGTTTGAGCCATATAGCTACTTTGTTGTAGTGGGCCTTAAATGGCTGCTTTAATGACAGTCTGTGACAGTATCACATAAACTGTTGTTGCAGTAGAGAGCAATTTTTAACTCGGTAAGAAAAGGGAAACAGTTTTTGGTCAGTTAAGGAGAAAATAACAGGCCAAACCATTATCTGCTAAGGGGATTTTTTCTTTTTCACTTCATTTCTTTCGTGAGTTAGATAATTACAATAAATTCCCAGCAGAGAACAGTAGCATATGGCTGTGGGCAGGGGGAAGGAAACTTGAGTGATAAAGAACGCATAAATACAAAAATAAGCATAAGTCAAGTTTGTGCTGCTGGGTAGTTTCCTTTCATCTTTCTGTGAGGTTAATTAACTGCACAATAGGCCTTAGATACTCTAATATGCCGAGAGTCCCAAAATGGCTCCACCTGCACATACTAAATTACAATAATACCCTGTATTCACCAAGCTTGCATTGTAATTGAGATTGGTGAAACGGCTGGTGAAAGAAGAAGTAACACAGATCTCAAAGTGAGCTGAAAACCTGTTTTATGGCTCAAAAAATGGTCTTTAAAAAATACAAACCTTTTTCAGGAGAAAAAAAAAAAAAGAAACAAAGACAGACCAAGTCTATTTTGGTGGTATTTTTGAACTGGTTCGGAGGACAACATAATGGATGTCTCACGAGAATTATTGTTTTCCTGAGCTTTCCACAAAGAGGTGAAGTTTCAAATATCAAAACCAAATCACTTCGCGATTCATGCCTCGCTATCTAAACCTCTCCTTTCTGTTTTTTTTTCACCTTGTGTAACGTTTTGGGGTTCAACATCCAGCACTAAAGGGGGTTGGGTCAACACCTGCCCTGCAAATCCTGGGTGTCTTAAATGCTCTGCTGTTGAGGCTCACAGCCCAGACAACAACAGCCAGCAGACCAGCATGGACTTTACTGAGTGTCTGTGTGCTGTGCAACTCTGGTTCAGCACTCTGACCCCAGCAGCCTGCCTACAACACAACAGCCCCACTCTGAACTCCACCAGCCTTGGTTACTACTTGCAGGGTGAACCAACACAGCCCAGTCCTGAATTTCCCCAAAACCATCTGCCCTGAAGTGCACAGCCCTCTCCTGGAACTCTCAGAAGTAATTATCTTTCATAGCTCCTTTAAAAAAAGGAAAGTATGTCTGATTACTTTAAATGGAGTTAACAATAACTTCAGTTCAAATACAGCACTGGGTTGGTTCAGGGTAAAAGTAAAACAAGTTTATTAAGTCAAAGACAGAGATTTTGAATGAGTTCAAGTACAAGGCATAAAGCCAAAATGGTAACAAGCAAATAAAAATAAAAATAAAAATAAAAATACACTTTCTAATGGCTGAGACCCAACTTAACAGCCTTACAGCCTTTGTTCAAGGTTGATTTCTTACAAATCTTCCTCTTTTCCAGCAATGATGGACTCTTTCTGTCAGGACCTTCCACGGAAGTACAAGGTGCTAGTTTCCCTTGTCTTACTAGGTGAAAGATGACAAAATGGCTGGCTTTCTGACCCTGCTTATGCCTCTCAAAGGGATGTCTTTGTCTTACAAGTCAGGAAGGTCTGGCATTCAGTCTTCAGTGTCTCTCTGGGGTACAGGAGCCATGTTAATTCACTCTCAAAAACCTGCTGGTTTAGCTAGATAGCTTTGTTTAATGCTAATATGTAAAATTAAGGGAAATCCACATTTCTTTGTCTAGGAGAGACCTATTTGTCACCTTTACCTATGCTAGGCTGTCTTATCCTAAACATGTTCTAGTCACGCCATACAGAGGGAATTCACATATAAGGTTAACATACACATTTTACAATGACCAGAATGCCATTGCAAGCCTCTGAGTGTGACCCCCCCCTTTGTAAATTAAAAACACTTTTTTATATATTTAACACCATTATAAATGCTAGAGTCAGAGCAGGGGTTTGGGGTGGAGGCTGGCAGCTCAAGACCTCCCATGTAATAATCTCATGACCCTCTCAGGGGTCCTGACCCCCAGTTTGAGAACTCCCGGTGTAGGGTGTGAATACAGGCATCTGTAGGATTATACCCTGTAAACACTTGTGCAGAATTTCTTGTGTTCATTTCTGCATTTTAATTTTTTTTATATAAAATCTCTGGGGCCTGTTCCACTCTGTACTTTTTTTTTTAATTTTATTTCCTTAAACTTACCATTGTTACCACCAGGGTATTCCCCACTGGTAGTAGTAACAGAGGTAGCACTTGTACAGACTGGCTGCTGCTGATGCTTTCAATGGCTTCATTGGGACTACTTGTGAGGGAAGGTACCAGTCAGCATGACTAAGGCTATCAGAATCTGGTCCCTTGTCTTATTCTTTTAATAATTTCCTTATATTTGCAGTCTCCATCTACTTGCTCTAATTCATATTTTTGGAGGGTGGAGGGGTCCCTCTTACACTTTTTTTCCCCTGAATATGCTGTTCCACTTGAACATGCTGCAAGTTAATCTCTTTTGCTATTTATTTTTTCCATCCATTGGACTGAATGGAACCTTTGGCCCGCGACCCACCAGGGTTTGTTTACCTGCCGTGTTCACAGGTTCGGCCAATCGCGGCTCCCACTGGCCGCGGTTCACTGTTCCAGGCCAATGGGGGCTGTGGGAAGTGGCACAGGTCGAGGGATGTGCTGGCCACAGCTTCCCACAGCCCCCATTGGCCTGGAGCAGCGAACCATGGCCAGTGGGAGCCGCAATCGGCCGAACCTGCGGACACAGCGGGTAAACAAACTGACCTGGCCCACCAAGGGGCTTACCCTGGCGGGCCGCGGGCCAAAGGTTGCCGATCCCTGCTATAGCACAATATAATTTAAGTTTTTTGTGTAGATAAAATGCATTTAAGCTGAAAGATCATGGACTCAAGTCCCAACCTAAGATTTAGGCTCATACCCAATACATTACAGTACTAAAAGTAGTAAAGAGAGGTGCAGCACAATTGGAGTTACCCTCTGGAGGTGGTATTAGCTGAAATTCCTTCTCCCTGTCTGTTTCTTACTCTAACTTTCTACTCTTATTCTAACTTTATTACTCTTACTCGCCATGGTCAACTTTGACACTCTCAATACAATAGACCCTGATTTCCAGGATTGTGTATGAGCTATTGTTGAGCACAAAATGATGGCCACATTTGTCCACACAATCACTTGGTAGCATTTAAAGCATTTACTCTGTGAGATACTTTCAGATTCATAAAGTATGAAAGACATTATAGTAAACTAAAATCTATAACCCCTTGGAAACTGGAAACTGAAATAAATTTCTTTGCCAATTTTCTTTCCCTCTGTCATGCATGTGCAGACATAAACACAGGTATTGCATGTGCTGTTGGGTTGCTAATTTGCTGTGCTGCTGGCTGGCATCTTTGTAGAGGGGAGAAAGGGAAAAAAATAAATTATACAGACTTTAGGCATGTAAGAAACTTCAAGGCTGTGAGTCTAATTTTTGGCCCAACATCTCTTGATACTGTCCATGTGTTGTATGTTCATATATGCTTTGCTATCATTTTTTTTCAGTCCATTCATTAAAAAAAATGTTGTAACTCGTCATTTAATTGGCATTCATTTTATTTGTACTGAGTATATACTCTCTACGGGTTTATGCCATAAAGTCTGTCGCAGCCAGTAGGAAAATTGAAATTTCAATCTAAACTGGAGATTATCTGAAGTTCAGAAACAGTAGGCTTTTTTTAAAAAAAACAGCATCTCATAAAAAACGCTCTTACATCCCCCCTGCCTACCACAAGAAGCCCTTGTTTTAATTTCTAGCTTTCTGAAAGACTGTCTTCCCATCAGCAACAATTTTGAATCATCAGCCTTTTGAATCTGTGTGTATTAAGGTGTAGCAAGGTCCTAAAGCCAGCTATGCATTTTATATGCCAGGATCTTATAGCAGCTGGAGATTGACAGAGTGAAATTGTCCTCCAGCCCCATCTCTATTCACTTTCTACCCCAATGGCTGTGACTGGGGGAAGAGGGGGCAGATTAGGTGGAGTGGGCTATTTCAGATGTATGCCACCTGTGGAGTTCTCCATGCTAGGGGAATCCTCAGTGGGCCTGAAAAACCAGCTTATAGACTAAAGGTGTTTTGATGGGACCAAGGATCTGGTCTTAAATGTACTTCACTATACAGAATACCCAGGCAGACATACAATTACAGTAGCAAAGTAAAACCAGTTCCTTGTCGCATGCCATTTATTTTTTTAATCTGAAATTAACTAATATATAGGTGAAACTATGGGGAAGGAGGAGGAATAGAAAGAATAAACTCATACTGAATATACAGAGTAATAACTTCTTGTCACAATTAATTATATTACTAATTCACAATCTAAGAAAAAGGAGAACCATTCACTTACTAGTTCATAAGCTATTACAGCTATAAATGCAAATATGGCCTTTAATATCATTGTCTCTCTTGTCTTTCAGAGGTAGCCTTTTGATAGACTGTATTGTGTAATTTCCATGATATACATAATTTTTACAATTATTTAAGCAGAATAAATAGCAACGTTGATGGTTTGAACATGTATCTGTTATCTTCTAATTATCAGACTAGATTAATGTTGGACTAAATCAGTTCTTGGCTGAAATTACTAGGGAAAATGTTGGAATGGGACTTGAAATAATAAAAGGATTCTTTTATTTACATTTCCAGGCCAAGTAAAGAACCAAACTCCAATACGGACTGTAGGTCCCCAGTAGGCAGACTGAGAGAGGCATTTATTATGTTGTTACCTAAAGGCATAGGGCCCCATTCTTAGGGTTACCATACGTCCAGATTTTCCCGGACATGTCCGGCTTTTTGGGCTCCAAATCCCCATCTGGAGGGAAATCCCAAAGAGCCGGTCATGTCCGGGAAAATCGGGACATGGGGGCCGGC
>NC_048299.1:207908227-207983230 GCF_013100865.1 Trachemys scripta elegans
TCGGCGGGGCCCGGCCGGGGGTGCTCGGCCGGGGGTGCTCGTCCGGGGGCCCGGGGGCCGGCGGTGCTGGGCGGGCCGGGGGTGCTCGGCCGGGACCGGCAGTGCTGGGCAGGCTGACCCAGGCTGGAGACGCCGGGGGGGGGGCAGACTGGGCCGCGTCTCCTCCCCCCACACTCCCCTTACCTGATCAGGCTTCCCGCGAATCAAATATTCGCGGGAAGCAGGGGAGGGGGCGGAGTTGGGGCGGGGACTTTGGGGAAGGGGTGGGGCTGGGGGCGGGGCCGGGGCCCCGTGGAGTGTCCTCCTTTTGGAGGCTTAAAATATGGTAACCCTACCCATTCTCCCTTACAGTGGAATAATCCAACTCACTGGCCTGGTCTACACTGGGGGCGTGGGATTGATCTAAGACACGCAACTTCAGCTACGAGAATAGCGTAGCTGAAGTCGACATATCTTAGATCGACTTACCTCCCGTCCTCACGGTGCAGAATCGATGGCTGCCGCTCCACTGTCAACTCCGCTTCTGCCTCTCACCCTGGTGGAGTTCCGGAGTCGACGGGGAGCGCGTTCGGGGATCGATCACTACTCGCCGATCTAGTGGGTAGTGTGGACGTACCCACTGAGTTAAATTCTCTGCTGGTAGGTGTGATGCTGTATGACTGGAACATGACCATTTATATCACTAATATTGCCAGTTAGATAATTGCAACAAAACTGGTACAAAGTATGTCATGGAAGGTGTTAATGGAAAAGTTATGATTTTCTGAGTATGATTATTCTGTTTATATGCATATATCATCTTTGGATCTAAAGTTATGAATATTAACTATCTATCCAGTGCTTCAAATGTGTATGTCCTGGGGTAACACCACCAGGTAATTTACATCCAGTCTGGCCAGCACATTGTGAATGAGCTATTCAAGTTGATGACCCATTAAAGAACACTTAGGTCTCATAATGGGTCATAGAAGAAGCTTGTCCCTGATAGGTGAGTCTGTCTGAAGACGCTTTAGCCAGAATATGGGTAACGGCTGCTCCTATGAGTCATCAAGCCATGTAAGGGCATGTGACTTGCTCATGTGACCATAGACTCCATCTTGTGCCTGTAATTTCCCACAAACTAAGACTGAGAGCATCCCCTCCCCTTGGGAGAAGGTAGAAAGCATCTCTATGTTGGCCTTTTTCCTGCTCTGATCTCTGGACTTACACTGAAAGGAGTGATACAACCAATGGACTGAGGCCCTCCCAATCTATTAGAAGTTACCACAGACTTTACAAGCCCACAGTCTGTAACATCACTGCTACAAACCGGATCCAAGAACTTTGCAATGATTGTATGTGTGTGATTTCTTTGGCCATTTAAACTCCCTCCTCTTTTCTCTTATAAATAAATCTTTTAGTTATTAGTTACTGAAAGATTAGCAACAGTGTGATTATTGGGTAAGATTTGAATTATATACTGACCTTGGTGTGTGGCTGATCTTTTGAGATCAGAAGAACTCTTTGTTTGATTAAATTGGTTTTCAGTAACCACTCATCATAAAGTCTAGTGTCTGGGCAGTGAAACAAGGGCTGAGATGCCTAAGGAGACAGCAGTTTTGAGTTTTTGTTAACTAGTGCGGTGAGGCAGAAGTTTACTTTTGTTTTTGGCTTAGTATATCTAATAATGGAATAACCACCAGTTTGGGGTGAGTCTGCCCTATTTCTCAGCAGTTTGTCCTGAATCTGATGTTCTCAGCTGTGACCCACTGAGGCACAGTGACAGTAGGAACAGACCTAGTTCACCCTCTACCCCATGGAAAAAGCCAATGACTCCCCTCCTGCAATCCACAAGTATTAGTGGAATCTTGCTCATCTCTGGTACTGCTGGCTGCAAAAGGGGTGTGTGGGAGAGGTATTAGAACTGTTCCACTATTTTTGACCAAATGGATAGCCCACTTGTACACATTGCCCTCAGGTCAGTTGTGCCCTCTACATAGTCTCTTCATACCACCGGAGTAGCAGGTAGGAGGAAAAAAAAGAATCAGTCTCAGTGTTTTGACTCAAGCCCATCTCTATCCCTGAGTAACTTGTTTTCACCCAGGGCTAAAGTTGCTGCAGAGTAAATTTGTCTAGATATTCTTAGTGGTAAGTGAAGATATCCTAGTAGTACAAATATCTCACTATGCTGGTAAGTTATATGTATAAACACAGTAACTGTCTTATTTTCAACCCATAACTCACATTAGGTTCTGCTGAACATTAGAATCTATTTTACAGAATAATTTTGGCCAACAGATCAGGACTTATGATAAGACCAGTGGACCTTTAATTTGTACACAGTTTAACCCCTTCTACTTCCCCATGTGGGTGGCTAAGATATCTGAGGTTATGTCTACACTATGGAGAATATATTGGCATAGCTATTGCAGTGTAGCTATGCTGGCATAACCCTGTAGTGTAGACACAGCTTCTGCCAATGGAAGGGGTTTTTCCATCAGTGTCGGACCATCACCTCCCTGAACAACAGTAGCGATATCAACTGAAACACTCTTCTGTCAATGTAGCTGTGTCAATGCTGAGGAGAGGTCATCATAGCTCTGTTGGTCAAGGGTGTGGGTTTTTCACACCCTGACCAGTGTCACTATATCAACCTCACTTTTAAGTATAGACCAAACCTGAATGTCACAGCTGAAGGTGCTGTTGCTCCTAACAATAGAGAATCCTCTGAATACTGCATTGTCAACATTGTGAAATAAGCTACAAGTTTGTAATCTAACCTTTTCCAGATTCCAAGGCTTGCTATGGCACAAAAGCTCATGGGTCTTGTCTGTTTAATTAAGCATTAAGTGCCCGCAACATTTTAGCTTTTCAGAGCTGCTCCAAATGATGTCTGATTCTACTATAAATCTATTTTTAAAACTATTCTAGATTTAACCTGATTACAGTTCAGGTGAACTGATTTAACCACTTAGTTGAGGAGAAAAAACCTACACCTGGAAAGACAACTGTATTTTGCTATATAAGAAGATGGCTATACATTAAAAATCCCATTTTCCAGATAATCTGCCATTAAATTCATCATAAAAAGCATAACACTGACACTGAAAAACTATTCTGCTGAAATGCAGGGAAAATGTTGATTTTAAAACAGCTATTCATGCAATTGAACACTGAAATACTGGAATTGGTAGAAAGTTTGATATCGGTGATTTTTGTGCATCTTTTTTTAGACCTTACAGGAGGTATTGGACCTGATTTTTCCTTTCCTGGAGAAGAAGAATGGTCCAGTCGTTAGTGTGCTATAGAGTAAGTCCTCCAGGAAGTGTAGAGATGCCATATTACCTGTATACCATTTATGCAATTGTTGGGGAGGAGGGTTCCCTGCAAGGCACTGTTTGCTGGGTAATAGAAACAACAAAGTAGCATGGACAGGCTTAGTCACATGCTGCAGCTAGATAATAGTAGGATATTTTGTTCCTTTATTTCTGTACATAGCTCCTTTCCTAATAAAGGGTTTATCTTAATATACTGTGTGGTACCAGAAGTGGAAGGCCCGCAGTGCTGGATGACCCAGTGAGAGAGAGAACATTACAATGATTACTTGCTGTTTCACAGCCTCTATAGCAATGCCCCTGACAGCCCTGAGAATCAGGGGAAACACTGAATGAGCTCGGTAAAGTTCAAAGAGCAATTTGAACTGTATATGAAAGCCACAGGGGCAAATAAACTGAAGGATGAGCAATTTTGCTGTGTTCTTAACAGAAGCAGGCACAGAAGTTGTAGATGTGGACAATACATTCTATACAGATGGTGGAGGGAAAGAGTTTTCAGAAATAATGAAAACATTTGAGGCGCATAGTATCCCTAGGAAAAAAAGTATATATATATATATATATATATATATAAAATAAAATAAAGTTATATATATATATGTGTGTGTGTAACTTTGAGAGAGAGAGAGTGAGAGAGAGAGGATTAGATTTAGATGCATGCTCAGGATGAGAACACAGAATGAAGGGGAAACAATAGAGAAGTTTGTCATAGTCTTAAAACTGGAATATTTAAAGCCACTCTCAATAAAGACTAGATTGTCCTGGGGTGTAACAAGTTTAGGCAACTATAGGCTTTGGTGGGAGTTTTGTGAATCCCAATGGAGCCTAAATTTGGGACTTAAGTGACTAAACCCAGACTTAGGCACCCATGTCTGAGGTGTAACTGCTTAAATACCTTTGTGAATCCCACCAATAGTTTCTCTGTGCTTCAGTTTCCCATCTGTAAAATTGGAATAATAGTAACTTCTACCTTATAGGGATGGTGTGTGGATAAGTACTTTAAAGACTGTGATACTTGGATACTGTAGTAATGGGAGCCAAATAAATACCATAGATATATAGCTTTCACACTTGTGTAAATCAAGACTAACTCCACTGACTTCAATGGAATTGAACTGGGCTAAAACCAGTAAGTGAGGGGATGATCAGGCCCATTTATTTTAAATATTCATCACCTTTTACTACTGTGGTGCATAGTAGATTTAACAAGATTTCAGGTAACATTCTCAATTCAGTAGCATTTTAAATACCACTAGTTCATACCACCTCATTTATCATTCTATTTATAGCCTCCAGCACCCATAGAAAAGTAGGAAACAACATGCATGGATTGAACTCTGTATCATACCCTTGCCAAAAAGTAATCTTTCTCTATTTTCTCTGGAGTTTGGGCAATATAATCTAGTAATAAGTTACCTGGCTTGTAGAGCAATAATGTTGTATTTTCTGACTCTTTTATACATTGAATTAGACCGACACTGATCAGTAATTTTTATGATACACATAAGGGGGGCTTTTTTAATTTGGTAAAAAGAAGTTGTGAAATGGATGATTGTCCAAAATATTTTCTAATATTGCTTCCCCAAGAAACATGGTGCAGTTTATTTATTTATTTATATTTTATGTCTTTAATCACACCCTAGGCAAATTTGAAGGTAATTGACTTTTTGTTCTTTTTTTAAATACCTGGAGGAGTAATTTAACCTGCATTATAAAACAAATGCTGCTTTTTATTTTCACATCAGGATATTTTTAAAAGGTTTGTGAGGAGTAGCAATAAATATGCAAAGAATTCAACAGCTAAGACAAACATCTCAGTAAATAACTTAATTGAGATGTGCATATTCAGTGATTGAAATCCGATTACTTTGTGACTTAATTTGTGTACTGCCTGACTGCTTTGCAATTGCAGGCAATTTAACAAAGTAGACAGTACATGAAGAGGGAATGTTAAACAGTAACGGAGGTACAAACTAAAAATACAGCTTTTATTTAATTTTTTTTTTAGATGCAATACTGGTTAGGCTATTGTCTCTATTCAAAAGCCTCGGACACATATGCAGTGCTTTTGGAAATGTAAAACTAAAGAGATTGTTTTTTCCCCCCATATTATTAAATAATTACATTTTCTCCCTTGTAGAATTTTTGAAATCATTGTGCTCATGAAGATTAATGATATAGTACTCTGAATCACCTTTACTCCTGCAAGCTGCAGCTTTCTGTCTAATAGCAGACTATCATGCAGTCATTTTTCCTGTGAAATTCTTTCAACATTTCCACCAATACGCTCATTCCCTCCAGAAACAATATGAAGTCTGTGCCTTTCCTGAACAAAGACTTCAGTCTTGCTAAATTGCATAGCATGCAGTGCTTTTGTGATGTGTGGTGGTGCTGCTGCTGCTGCTTGTACCAAAGCAGGGATCATCAAATCCATTTCCTGTAGGACTTTAATCCTTCTCCTTTAGGGTCATATTATGGGTAGGTCAGAGCTCTTATCAAACAAGACCCAAATAATTGTTCTTTTTTCAGGTAAATATTTGCTTCTCATTTATATCACATATCTCCAACTTCCATTCATTTTAACTGGCATTCTGCTAAATTATATAAAATTGACATGCTACTGTGCATGAAATTATATGTATCTAAGGGACTCTTCCATTTAAATTAAGAGGGAAGGACTTTTCTTCAGAGGTGATTGGACATAGATACAAAGAGGTGGGACTTGTTTTCAAAAAGTATACAGTAGATTCTCCAGTAAAAGATGGGGAAAAGAATATATGCAGAAATAACAGAAGTGAATGAATTAAAGATGACACATTGCATATGCATGTATCGTGCAACTGTTATTCCATGAACCTACCAGACATTTACAATAATGTAACTGATAATTTACCAGAAGCTCATATGGGGGTGTGAATACTAGAACTTGCTATTAATTTGCCAATTAACATTACTGCATTATGTTCATGTTGTAAAAATCTGTCTTGAAGATAATGCACAATAATAATCACAGGAACTGATCTGAGCCTCGGCACATGGGGTTAATGGACCATCTCCATCCCTGACAAACTCTACAGAAGTCAGAATTATACCAGGAATAAATCTAGATACTGCTGTTTCTAACTATGGGCTAACAATGGGGAGGAACATGGTAAACTTCAGAGAGAATTACACAGGCATTTCTGAGAATTTACTTTAAAAGATCATAAACAAGGCAGCTATTGTCCTGAAATTCAGGCTACTGTCACATACATCTTGAAGCATTCCAAGTGGCAAGCCATAGCCCTTCTACACTAATGCTAGCAGTCTTGTATGAAGTTCATGAACTGGGAGTATCTAGTTGGAACGTGTTCCTTTATTAGTGTTCTTCCTGATTCAAAACTAGCCACATACTGTTAAGCTTTAGGATGACTCTATAAACTAGACTGACAGACTTCATGCCACTCTGAAGCACTGTACAAACAGATCCATGGGCCCTGATACTGCCCTTGGTCATACTAAGGAATTGGGAATACCTCTATGAAGTCAGTGGAGTCAAATTAGTATTGAGATCAGACTTAGGCTCATGTGCTTTTCCCAGAAAGGTTTACAGTTCTCAGCAGACACTGGATCAACATTTAAAAACTGTTTTATCTATTCTAATTTATAATATGCCCAATCCATTCTGGGCACATTTACAAGTATAATGAACAATTATATATAAACAAAAGTACAGTAAGCAGTCCTTGTGCATCACTAAACAATCAAACAAACAAGCAAAATCTCTCAGTCCTGTACTGTAACACATATCCCACTTCATCTCCAAATGCTAGTGGAAAAAATGCAGCCATCCAAAACCTGGATTATATACATTAAAAATAATAAATCTTACAAACAAATCATTAACAATCTCTGAACTCTCCTCAGCCTTTTCACAGTAATAAATGCCATTCACCTTACAGCCTCTAACCTACTCCTTTCTCAAAAATCCTCCACCAACCTTGCAACATGCACAGTTCAAGACATGGTAGACCCAGAACCCTAGTGGTATTTAGGCACCTAATTGCCATTGATTTCAGTGGAAGTTAGGTGCCTAAATATCTTTGGGGATCTGGATCTTGGGTTCTAACAAGGGGAAAAGTGAATTCCAAAATCAAGAATCCACCACTAAAAACTTTATGATAAAATTAGAGGTTTGTCAGCTTGAGCACCTCAGCTGTCCTGGAGCCAGTCCTGGAACCGATTTTGTTCAACATCTTTATTAATGATCTGGATGATGGGATGAATTGCACCCTCAGCAAGTTTGCAGATAACACTAAGCTGGGGGGAGAGGTAGATACGCTGGAGGGTCCAGAGTGACCTAGACAAATTGGAGGATTGGGCCAAAAGAAATCTGATGAGGTTCAACAAGGACAAGTACAGAGTCCTGCACTTATGAAGGAAAAATCCCATGCACAGCTACAGGCTGGGGACCGACTGGCTAAGCAGCAGTTCTGCAAAAAAGGACCTGGGGATTACAGCGGATAAGAAGCTGGATTTGAGTCAGCAGTGTGCCCTTGTTGCCAAGAAGGCCAATGGCATATTGGCTGAATTAGTAGGAGCATTGCCAGCAGATTGTGGGAAGTGATTATTCTCCTCTATTCGGCACTGGTGAGGCCACATCTGGAGAATTGCATCCAGTTTTGGTCCCCCCACTACAAACGGGATGTGGACAAATTGGAGAGTCCAGTGGAGGGCAACGAAAATGATTAGGGAGCTGGGTCACATGACTTACGAGGAGACGCTGAGGGAACTAGGGTTATTTAGTCTGCAGAAGAGAAGAGTGAGGGGGGATTTGATAGCAGCCTTCAACTACCTGAAGGGGGTTTCCAAAGAGGATGGAGCTAGGCTGTTCTCAGTGGTGGTAGATGACAGAACAAGAAGCAATGGTCTTAAGTTGCAGTGGGGGAGGTCTAGGTTGGATATTAGTAAACACTATTTCACTATGAGTGTATGAAGCACTGGAATGGGTTACCTAGGGAGGTGGTGGAATCTCCATCCTTAGAGGTTTTTAAGGCCCAGCTTCACAAAGCCCTAGCTGGGATGATTTAGTTGGTATTGGTCCTGCTTTGAGCAGGAGGTTGGACTAGATGACCTCCTGAGGTCTCTTCCAACCCTAATATTCTATGATTCTATGATTCATGGAACTTTATGAAGAGAGATGAGGCAAGGCCTAGATTATTTATCACTTTACAAACTTAAACCAATACCATAAATTGCCTCTAGAAATAAGGTGGCAGCCAGTGCAGATTACAGCATAGGGAAAATTCCTCTAAGCAATGGTGAAGCCTCATTCTGCACTAGTTGGTTTCCGAATGGGCTATGGATATAGTGCCAGATGGAGCATATTACAGTAATTCAGTGTCAAGGTGAAAAGGTATGGATAACTGTAGAATGGACTACACCTAAGAAGAAGGTTGCAACATTCTAACCATGTGTAGATGGGGAAAACCATGATCCTGAGTACTGTTGCTATGTACGTGACCAGAATGAGGCAAGCTCCCTCAGTGAAGGTAGCTGAAATAACCTTTGCCAGTTCTTCCCACTGCAACTCTGTATAAGTATATCCTTTGTTTTATCTAGCTTGAGTATCAGCCCATTTGCCCTCATCCTTACCTCACTCTGTAAGGCACTCAATTGCACCAAGTGAACCATGGATGAGATGGAAATTCAGATACAGGAGTCATTCATATAGTGGACATACCAAAGCTCATATTTATTTACTGACTTTCCTTAGTGCCCCCACTTATTTGTGAAATAAAAAGAGTGATGGGACCAGAATCTTGTGGAACCCTGTGTGAAAGAGCTCTTTGGCCAATGAACAATTTCCCAATAACACCTTGTGGGATCTCTCAAAGAAGATAGCAGACCCCCCTAACACCAGTTCCATCTACAATGGTAGAGTCTGCAGGCACATTGTTAGCATGTCATTGATGGCAGTACTGACAGCAATTGACAGGTCTAAAAGGATCAGCATGGGCACTTGACCTTGGTTTATAATCATCAATCTGTTCAATCAGCTTAGTCTCTAACACACTCAAGCTTAAACCCAAATTCACTGCTATTAATGAGTCTGGAGTCATCCAGGTATTGGTGAAGCTGCATTCTCTTTTAACAATCTTCACTAAAAATAGAAGACTCAAGGCATGACAATAGCTTCTGGGTTGGTTAATGCAAGAAATGTGTGGTTTTTTGAGCAAAGATCTGATAATGGTCTCATTTTTCCATCCTTAAGGGATGTGCTAACCATGAGCTTCAACAATGGTCCCACACCCTCCCTTCAGCTTCTCCCTCACCAGGAGTGATGTGAATCTAAATCACAGGTTGCTTGATGAGCCTCCCCCTAGAATTCTTTGAACCTTAGCAAATTGCAAAACTTGAAGAGACGCCTCTGAGCCAGATCCTCTGGTAGATTCTACCCATAAAGCTGTCATAGCTGGCCTCAGGAGGATAACCCCAGTGCCAGGGGAAAACCCTCTGGTATAGAGTCAGAGTGGAGGTTCTTACCCCACAGGCAGGGGTGAGGCTGGAACCCCAGGGTTGTAGCAGGAACACCTGATGCTATAACATCTGCAGCTGCCATTTCAGAGCCTTCGATGTGTTAGCCTTGGGCACAGTGAACCCAGGATTGAGCGAATGCAAAGGTAAGCTAGGGGGACATGTGTGTGCACCTCATCCATAACCAAGTATATGGGTCCCTATTTTTTGTCCCCTCCCCTTCAATCGTCCATCCCTGGACATGTCCAGAGTCTTGGATGAATCCCATGAATGACTGTAGTACAAAATAATATAAAGCAATATATATGTTTCTTGACCAAACACTAAGCAGCCTACAGGATGCAGACAAGTTTTCATGAAGGGCTTGTCCTTAAGTGGGCTCCATGAGGCATTGTATCCCATTTGGATGGCAAGAGAGAGTTATTTGAGTCTCCTTTTGTGATGCAGTTTCCAAGCTCAAAAAGAAGTGATCTTCTCTAAGGCACTTTTTCCATTCAGGCAGCTCCCCCCTCTAAGGCAATCTTCAGACTTAAGAAGATTTTTAGTAGTTGTGGATAGCTTCAGGCAGGCCTCAGTGAAAAATCTCTAGTCACTAGGAAACATGAAAATGTATTTCCCAGTTCTCAGGAGCTCCATAAATTTGTCTGCTGTCCCAGCTGAATTTGTTGAAACAGTTTGCAACCCTGAGGGTACTGGGAGGCAAGATTAAATGATTGTTCACACCATAAGGCTACATACAGACCAGGTGAGATTCCCAGAGGCAGTTGGTATCATGGGTGGTTCTGTGAGAAAGTTTCTAGCCTGTCTTCCTGTGGGCATCTTTAAACAAGAATGTTCAAAGAGAATCCTTGGAGGAATCTACTTTTCCAGGAGATTTTATATCAATTAATGCACAGCTCTAGTCTAGATAAGGTATGGTAGGAAAACTTTAACATAAAACTAAAAGAAAAAGTACAATTCTTAATAGAGATTGGTTTAAACTAAATTGAGGCATTAACTGTAATGTTAGAGGAAAAGTGTCCTGATCTGAGACTGGAAATGATGCAGGAGAGTGCAAGTGGTCACTTGTTTGTTTAATGGATTTTAGACAAGGAAACTGTAGAAGGTAAGTGAGCATGTGCTAGGAATCACAGTTGATAGCTGTGCTCACTAAAAAGAGAACCACTGTGAAATACTAAATTGATATGATTGACCACACATTTATTACATTGTACGTACATCGTGTGTTACACCATTCACACTGTGTTGCAATACACTAGACTTGAGCTCTGGGGCACTCTTCAGGCTTAAGAAGATTTTTAGTAGTTGTGTATAGCCTTGAGCTCTGCATACCTTTACAGCTCCATGAGCCTGAGGGCCAGTTTACATCGGCCCCTGCCCAGAAGACACTTAGATCAGCTGCTGGGCTACTTTAAAATACAAAAATGGAGGATTAGCATAGCCAAACTCCAATACACCTGCCCCCATCCCTACACACCTGTGTGCAGTAACGGAGTCCAAATCAGGATCCAACAACTACACCAGCAAAGTTCCTTACCCCAGAGCAATTTTCTGCTGGCCAGTTGTCTCTAGTCTTTTCCATCTTTGTGTCAACACCTGGCAAAAGGGCCTGGAATCCGTATCTCTAGGGGATCTGGGCCACTATGTTATGAAGCCAATACAATGCCTTCAGACATGACTGAGATGTTGACTTGCATGTTGCAGAAGAAAATGATTTTTCATGGAAATCATTGGGGGGGGGGGTTAGACTGTTTTATGATGTTTTAATGTCCCGCTTTCCAGATTCAGCTTTTATAACTCATTTCACTATTTCAGTCACTTTCCAGCTAGCATTTAGGCACTGAAAGTACACATCGGAAAGGTTAGTGTGTTGGATATTACTTCATTTCCGAGGCAAAGTCTCTCTAAGAGCATAAGAATGGCCATACTGGGTCAGACCAAAGGTCCATCTAGCTCAGTATCTTGTCTTCCGACAGTGGCCAATGCCAACTGCCCCAGAGGGAATGAACAGAACAGGTAATCATCAAGTGATCCATCCCCTGTCGCCCATTCTCAGCTTCTGGCAAACATATGCTAGGGATACCAGCCCTGCCCATCCTGGTTAATAGCCATTGATGGACCTATCGTCCATGAATTTATCTAGTTCTTTTTTGAACACTGTTATAGTCTTGGCTTTCACAACATCCTCTGGCAAAGAGTTCCACAGTTTGACTGTGTGTTGTGTGAAGAAATACTTCCTTTTGTTTGTTTTAAACCTGCTGTTTATTAATTTCACTTGGTGACCCCTAGTACCTGTGTTATGAGAAGGAGTAAACAACACTTCCTTATTTACTTTCTCCACACCCATCATGATTTTATAGACCTCTAGCATATCCCCTCTTAGTTGTCTCTTTTCCAAACTGAAAAGTCCCAGTCTTTTTAATCTCTCCTCATACGGAAGCTGTTCCATACCCCTAATCATTTTTGTTGCCCTTTTCTGAACCTTTTTCAATTCCAATGTATCTTTTTTGAGATGTGGTGACCATATTTGCACACAATATTCAAGATGTGGGTGTACCATGGATTTATATAGAGGCAATATGATATTTTCTGTCTTATTATCGATCCCTTTCTTAATGATTCCCAGCATTCTGTTTGCTTTTTTGACTGCTGCTGCACATTGAGTGGATGTTTTCAGAGAACAATGACTCCAAGATCTCTCTCTTGAGAGATAGCAGCTAATTTAGACCACATCATTTTATATGTATAGTTGGGATTATGTTTTCCAATGTGCATTACTTTGCATTTATCAACATTGAATTTCATCTGCCATTTTGTTACCCAGTAACCCAGTTTTGAGAGACCTCTTTTTTTGCTCTTCGCAGTCTGCTTTGGATTTAACTATCTTGTTTGTATCAGTAGTTTTGTATCATCTGCAAATTTTGCCACCTCACTATTTACCTCTTTTTCCAGATAATTTATGAATATGTTGAATAGTACTGGTCCCAGTACAGGCCCCTGGGGGGACATTACTATTTACCTCTCTTCATTCTGAAAACTGATAATTTATTCCTACTCTTTGTTTCCTATGTTTTAACCAGTTACTGATCCATGATAGGACCTTCCCCTTATCCCATGACAGTTTACTTTGGTGAGGGACCTTGTCAAAGGCTTTCTGAAAAACTAAGTACACTATATCCATTGGATCCCTCTTGTCCATGTGCTTGTTGACCCCCTCAAAGAATTCTAGTAGATTAGTGAGGCATGTTTTCCCTTTACTAAAACCATGTTGACTCTATCCCAACAAATTATGTTCATCTTTGTGTCTGACAATTTTGCCCTTTACTATTTTCATCCAGTTTGCCCCATACTGAAGTCCAGTTTACCAGCCTATAATTGCCGGAATCTCCTCTGGAGCCCTTTTTAAAAATTGGCGTCACATTAGCTATCCTCCAATCATTTGGTACAGAAGCTGATTTAAATGATAGGCTACAAATCACAGTTAGCAATTCTGCAATTTCACATTTGAGTTCCTTCAGAACTCTTGGATGAATACCATCTGGTCCTGGTGACTTATTATGTTTAGTTTATCAATTTGTTCCAAAACCTCCTCTAATGACATCTCAATCTGGAACAGTTCCTCAGATTTGTCACCTAAAAAGAATGGCTCAGGTTTAGGAATTGCTCTCACATCCTCAGCTGTGAAAACCAATGCAAGGAATTTATTTAGTTTCTCTGCAGTGGCTTTATTGTCCTTGAGTGCTCCTTTAGAATCTCAATCATCCAGTGGCCACACTGGTTGTTTAGCAGGTTTCCTGCTTCTAATGTACTTTAAAAAAAATTGCTATTAATTTTTCAGTCTTTGGTTAGCTGTTCTTCAAATTATTTTTTGGCCTTCCTAATTATATTTTTACACTTCACTTGCCAGAGTTTCTGCTCCTTTCTATTTTCCTCACTAGGATTTAACTTCCACTTTTTAAAGGATGTATTTTTGCCTCTCACTGCTTCTTTTACTTTGTTGTTTAGCTACAATGGCACTTTTTTGGTTCTCTTACTATGTTTTTTAAGTTTAAGTTCAGGCGGTTGGTAGTATATCCCTACTGCTATATTCTTATTATTTGAGCATGGAATTGCTATCCATGGAGATTCTATGGTAGAGTTTGGTTACTTCATTTGATTCTATGCTTTCTTTCACATATAGTGCCACTCCCCCACCAGCACGACCTATGTCCCATTGATTGTCCTCATTCCACCAAGTTTCTGTGATGTCTATTAAATCAATATCCTCATTTAATATGAGGCGCTCTCGTTCACCCATCTTATTATTTAGAGTTCTAGCATTTGTATCTAAGAACTTTAAAAATTGTCACTTTTCTGCTGTCTGCCATTACATGATGTAATTAATGATTAATCTAGCAGAAATCACATGAATACATAGACACAGGTAATATCACATGGATCTTCATGTGCAGGGGGCCAGCTGTGCACAGACCTGACCTTCTGCACATAGTGTCACTCACTGCCACAGAAGTGGCTGCAATGCAGGGAGATCTGCAGGCACACGGTGACTTGAGAAGACACACATGACAAACCAGCAACTATTCAGTAAAGTTAATACAGCCAGGATCTGTCTTAACTTTCTTGTGGGGTTTCTCCATGTTTGAGAACTCCTTTAAAAGGGGGTTATAAGAGCAGCTGCAGAGTGCTACCACCCACACTTGCCTCTGGTAAAGAACCTTTGGGGGCAGTTACACAGCTCACATATTACCCAGGCCCTTAGTAATACTCCTCTCCCTCTGGTAGCAGCAACGGAATGGTGGAGCATTGGGAGTCACCGATGCAGTTCCTTTTTAATGTAAGTCCCTTCATTCTGAGCCAGAGAGAGCACTGGCACTTGAGAAATCCTGAGCACTCTGCCACTAACATTGCAAAACTACAGCAGTGCAACTCAGCAGAACAGTCATTTCAGTCACTGACACCTCATCAGGTTGGGGTGAGTGAAAGAGCAGGCCTTTCCGCAAAAGGTACCTGAGACTGGGTGTAAGAAGCAAGCAGTTCAGCTGCTCCTCAAGATGACCTTTTAGCAAAAGGGATGAGTTGCTAGTCGTTTGGTTGTATGCAGAAGGTTCCTTCTACTCATACTGGGAATGTAGACAGCTTGGCCATCTCCCAAAGAGGTGCTACCCACCTAATAGCAGACAAAGTGATCTGTTTTAATTGGGGAGGGAAAATGGGTTAATAAATTGGATCATGACTGAGCCAGGGACAAAATAGGTTTGAGGGTCTTTTTTTCCTTTGAATTTGGCAACAAATTTATTTGTGTGAAGGGGGCTGGGGACGAGAATGGCTGGCATGTCAAACCAGAGATGTGGTTATTCACTACATGGCAACAGTGCATCACCTTCCATCTAGGGGTCTCAAAACCAATGCTCTAACCTCTCCCAGCCCATGGCCACCTCCAGGATTCAGAAGGCATCAGGGAAGTGTTCCTCCTAAAGTCTTGCACTGATTGCTGATCTGCCAAACTTCAGAAATGGGCACTCTAGTCTCGAAGCAATGCCCATTGTATGTCACTTTTTCAACAAGACAGTGTCAATTTCACACCTTAATTCTTGGATGGTGATGCAAGATATTACAATCGGTTTTTCCTAGCCACTAACAAGTCTATGCCAAAGGATGTGTTCTATAATGCCAAGTTTTCCTTTGCAATGATTGTTAGCATTGTAACAAATGATGAAGTTCTGGTATAATTACTTTGTACTAAATGTGCCATTATCAACAAATAAATATTTTATTACAATAGTGTCTAGCATTTATAAACAAATTAATACCATAGTAAACACAATACAGGAGTAACTGTATAATTACTGGGATTAATGTGAACTAATTGTCAAAGCTAAGAGTTTACATCCTTAATATACTTTAAAATGATTCTTAGTGGATCTTAAAGTGGATTGAAACATTTTCTAGATCTTTACATTTTTTTTTTTAAAAAAAGACTGTACATTGCTAAAGCGTAGTTTCAGTACATTAGGTAATCGTAGACACGAATAATGTTGGTTTTAGTTTAGTACTGTGTGGCCTCAGAGAACATTTCTCTCCCAAGATTGGATTTTTCCATTTTTCCAGACATGCTGATCTACAAAGTATCTTAAACTATGTTCCTCCCCTCCCCAATTTAAGTAAGAATAATTTTAGATTCACATGTACAATTTTGCACTAATTAAAAATAAATACTGCTAGTTTGTGTTTAAAAAAATACAGAACACCAATCGATTTGGAATAGTATGGAATTCAGGAAGCAAATTTAATGGGTGTTTAACCCATTATTACTTTGCCTTTCTTTGCTCACTAATTACTCTTTTTAATCTAATTATACCACATGAGCCCCACTAGCACCCAGGAACTCTCTGGGCCATTAATGTTGATTTTCAATAAGTCTTGAACACTGGGGAAGTTCTGGAAGACTGGAAGAAAGCTAATATTGTGTCAATATTTAAAAGGGTAAATGGAATGTTCCAGGTAATTATAGGTCTGTCATTCTGACATCGATCCTAGGCAAGATAATGGAGCAGCTGATAGGAGATTCAATTAATAAAGAATTGTAATCGAATTAATGCCAATCAACATGGGTTTATAGAAAACAGATCCTGACAAACTAACTCGATATCTTTTTTGACGAGATAACAAGTTTGTTGGTAAAGATAATAGTGTTCATGTATTTTACTTAGATTTGTGTAAGGCAGTTGATTTAGTATCATGTGACATTTTGATTTAAAAACTAGAACAATATAAAATTAATATGGCACACAATAAATGGGTTAAAAGATGGCTAACTGATAGGTCTTAAAATGTAATTGTAAACAGTGAATGATCATTAAACAGGTGTGTTTCTAGAGGGGTCCCATAGGGCTTGGTTCTTGGCCCTGCTCTATTTAACATTTTGATCAATGACCTGAAAGAAAACCTAAAATCATCATTGTCAAAGTTTGCAGATGACATAAAAATTGGGGAATGGTAAATAATGATGAGGACGGGTCACTGCTACAGAACGATCTGGATCACTTGGTACTCTGGGAACAAGCAAACAACATATGTTAATAGAGCTAAACGTATAAATAATATAGGAACAATAATTGTAGGCCATACTTACAGGATGGAGGACTCTATCCTGGGAAGCATTGATTAAAAAAGATTTGCATGTCATGGTGGATAATCAGCTGAACGTGAGCACCCACCACAATGCTGTGGCCAAAAGGGCTAACACAAACTTTGGATGCATAAACAGAGGAATCTCGAGTAGGAGAAAAGAGATTATTTTACCTCTGTATCTGGCACAGGTGCAACCTCCACTGGAATACTGTGTCCAGTTCTGGTGTCCACAGTTCAAGAAGGATATTGAATAATTGGAGAAGGTTCTGAGAAGAGCTCAGTGAATAATTAAACTATTTGAAAACACATTATAGTGATAAACTCAAGGAGCTCAATCTATTTAGCTTAACCAATAGAATGTTAAGGGATAATTTCATCACACTATATAATTACCTACATGGAGAATAAACATTTGATAATGGGCTCTTCAGTCTAGCAGGGAAAGTTCTAACATGATCCAATGGCTAGAAGCTGAAGCTAGACACATACAGATTGGAAATAAGGCATGAATTTTTAACAGTGAGGGATATTAACTACTGGAAAAAATTAGAAAGATCAGAGACTTCAAGGCCAGAAGGGACCATCATGATCATCTAGTCGAACCTGAATATTGCAGGCCATCCACCCACTCCTGAAATAGACCCCTAACCTCTGGCTGAGTTACTGAAGTCCTCAAATCATGATTTAAAGACTTCACATTACAGAGAATCCACCATTTACACAAGTTTAAATCCATAAGTGATCTGTGCCCCATGCTGCAGAGGAAGGCGAAAAACTCTGAGGGTCTCTGCTGTTCTGACCCAGGGGAAAATTCCTTCCTGATCCCAAATATGGTGACCAGTTTGGCTGCTGGGTCTTGTCCACATGCTCAGAGTCGAACACCTGGGAAAGAATTCTCTGTAGTAACTCAGAGGCCTCCCCATCTAGTGTCCCATCACCAGCCTTTGGAGATATTTGCTACTAGCAGTCACAGATCATCTTCATGCCATGGTAGGCAATCTTATCATACCATTCTCCATCACTGGCAGTTTTTAATTCAAGACTGGAAGTTTGGGGAAAATTCTATGGCCTGTGTTATAGGGGAGTAAGACTAAATTATCACAATGGTTCTTGCTGGCTATGGAATCTGTGAATCTATTCCTTAAACATTAAAAAGCACACACTATCCAAAATGAAAATCTTGCAGTTCTGTAAGTAAAACCATTTACACAATATTCAAGTCTCCAACATAATAACTCTTTTATGGGGTGTATATACCCCACACAGGGCTAGAGCGGGATAAGGATCAGTTCTGGGCCCTGCTGCACCTGCAGAGCCTGCTGCAGCTGGAGAAGGAGCTTAAAAGAGACAGACAGCTCAAAAGGGGGGAGAACATGAGAGGAGGAAAGACCTATCTTGAGAGATCCCCTGAGTAAGGGTGCAGCAACAGTCCTGGCTGCAGGGGAAAGTTCTGCAAGTGGCAGCTACCTCAGGCCCTAGAGAAGGGATTAGCCTTTCCCTAGGACTGAGGAACCCTTCATTCTAACTTCTAGTGGATGTCTTTTGACCATGCTCTGGCCTGGGAAAGTAAGTGGTAGGCAGCTCTGAAGTGTTTGCTACTGCTGCCTCTTGCAGGGCTCTGGGCCTCCCCCCAGCGCCTTGGGCCTGCAGGGATTGGATGTCGTCAGCCCTGGGGCAGCACAAGAGCGCTCTGCAGCTCTGCTGTCACAGGAGTGAGTGAGCAGGGCCAAGCAGAGACCCCTGGCCATGACTACGAGCAGGAGGAATATGAGCTTCTGGCCATGGGGGCAGGTCATCCTGCTGCTGAATGGCCCCTGCCCTCTTGATTATTAACTCATGATTACCCAAATAAAATCCGTGTCCCCCATGCTAGTCAGATAATCGAGGGTGTGGTGCAATATACTATAGTTTTCTTTTCAGTAGAAGAGCTGGCATTGGAATTCAGGAGTTTCTGGTTATGAGGTCAATGTTCAGTCTATGAAGAAATATAGCCACTCTACAGAAAGTGTTTAACATTGGGGCAATTTTCATCTTTTGTTCACAGACATCATAATATGGTGCTATAATAAGAGAAGGCCAAAGTCTGCAAAAACAGTGTTAATGTTTGGATTCAGTATGACTGTTCAGTTTGATTTTGTTTGTATTAATAAGTAGTGCTTCTGAGTGAAAATTTGTTTAAACATATACCCAATCTCACAATTGTTTGGGAACTGACTGTTTTTACAGTGGCCATATTTACATGAGAAAACTATTAAAATGTTTGTTTTCCATGTGCACAAACCTATGTGACTAAGATAAATGAGCAAAGCCATGCCAAGAACAGTGGATAGTCATAGGCCCAGATCCAGAAAGGGACTTTGGTAATTAAATCCCAGATTTAGGTGCCACTGCAATCCACAAAACCCTGGCTCAGCTGCTGCCTAAACTCCCTTGACACCTAAACTTTCACTAGGCACCCAAGTCTGCCTCTTGGCATGCACACAATGGCTCATTCTAAGCCCCAACACAATTCTCAAACCAGGTGCATATTGACATTCCTTCACCTGTGGGGCCTGATCCAGTAGATATCCTCAAAGAATGCCTACTGGATCAGGACCCATTCACAATCCAGCTAGAGAAGGAGGTGCCATTAGTTCCCTTCCAACTTTTAGCCCACTGGCTAGAGCACTCACCCAGGATGTGGGTGACCTAGGTTCAATTCCTCTCCCTCCCTGATAGGGAGAAAGGATTTGACATGGAGTCTTCTACTGCTTGGGAGATGTTTACTGACCTTTGGGGTATTGGAAATTCTGTTAGGAGTCTCTCTCCATCTCTTCTGCTGAAGCTGTTACACTTTGGATAAATAGCTATTAGAGCAGTGAGACTGGTCCTCCCACGTGAGTGCCCTCACCAGCAGGCTCGAGTCATTCTCACTCTCTCTCTTTGGCCCAATGACTATTTAAGTAGTTATCCAAAGTGGAACAGCTTCAACAGGAGAGACTGAGATTCCTATAAAAATGTCCCATAACCCAGTGGTTAGAGAACATATTGAAATCATTTCTTTCCACCAGGCAGAGGTGGAAACTGGACCTGGGTCTTCCGAAACTTAGACAAATTCTTTAACCTGTGGGCTAAAAGTTACAAGGGAGGCAGCTCCTCCTCTTCTCCTAATGAAAATCAGACAGATTAGTTCCTAATTACAATGGTATGTTCCAGAGCCATGTAGTCTTCTGGATCTCCTCTGAATTTTCTCCAAGAAGAGACATTCATTTAAAACAACTGCAACTCCAAAAGGACATTGAGTGGAAAATTGATTTGATCGATTCAAATTTGATTACATACTGGAAACACATTTAGTTCAAGTTAAGTATATTAACGCATATCAGCTAGAATAAAATTCCAATTGCTTCTTTGTAATTCATTAATGAAACTTAATGACTCCAACAAAACATTAACGAAGAAAAAATATTGGCTTGCATAATTCATTTGGAAAAATTAATTAATTATTGTATTAAGGGCAGCCCACTCCATGTAGTAGTTACTGAAGCTTTGCTGCGGAATTGCTTCATGATATTTATTTTGCAAGCTGTTGTTTATCCTTTTTATTTCACATTGATCTGGTTATGCAGATAGTCCTATTTCTCTTGCAGAAGGAAATTAAGAACACTTTGAAATGATTGTAACTACATATTTACAATTGATAGGGTGACTGGATTTTTATACTTAGGCTGTTAACATGATATTTACTAAATTCAGCATCTACTGAAAAGATAAGAAGCCTTGTCTAAGGCTGGTCTTCACTCTGGGGTGATCAATTCTGCTGCAGTCAATGCAGCAGGGATTGAGAGTGCTCTCCGGTTGACCCCAGTACTCCGGCTCTCCCAGAAAAATAAGGGAAGTCAATCGGAGAGCGTCTCCCATTGACACAGCACAGTGAGGACACCAGGGTAAGTTGATCTAAGCTATGTCGACTACAGCTATATTATTCATGTAGCTGGAGTAGTGTAACTTAGGTCGACTTACCCCCATAGTGAAGACAAGCCCTAAGTCTCTGAAATGCTATTAAATCTGAAAAGAACGTGGTGAAAGTTCACTGATAAATTTCACCACTGGCAGAAATGGGACATCAATTATCTCAACTGAGTTGCACCGTCTCCACTTAACTGGAAATATTCACTTCAGTGAAATAATTGGTAGGGAAGCGATTTTAACCTTATAGTGAATTATGATAACTGTTGTATAAACACAATTTCTACTTATAGGGATATATTTACCTACTGCCAAGTGGTTAAGTGGTGTTTAGGATACAATACCTTTACCTACTAATGATGGGCAAACAAGAAATTCCTCAACAGCACTTCCCTTTTGATTATCCCTCTTCTAGTTGTACTTATGAAACAAGCTATTCTGTGTGTGTGTGTGTCCTTGTAGAGATATTAAAGAAGGTACTAACAGTGATTCCCCCAAGTGGCAGTGACCCCCCCCCATAATTTGTCCCCCACACTTTAAAATCTAACAGTTTCACCAAGTACAAAAATCTCTTGGGTCTTCTGTTAAAACTTGTAACCTACTGTATTCTATTGGTATAACATCCTCAGTGGAAAAGAGATTATCAACATGATACCACACTGAGTATCACAATACCTAACTTCTAGTCACTTAGGAAATCACAGGAACAACTGTATGTTCCACAAAGCTGAGTTAGGCACCTAGGCTCCTTATACAATGCATGGGGAGAGAGAGGTGCTGTAAGGAATGCAATCAACAATGCCAACATGCTAGGCAGGGAGCCACCTAAGCTAGCCAATGGGAGATGTCAATGAGAAGGATTGTGTTCTAAGCCCCTTCCCTCTCTGTGTTTGGTGCGGAGGACCAGGCTTCAGGGAGGTGCCTATAGCTGCATGTGATTCACAAACCAGGGGAAGATAGACGTTCAGCTGCCTAAGTCATGTGTAGGGCCTGCTTAGATGCCACCTAACTCAGCACAAAACAACAGGGGCAGGGGGAGTAGGACAAACTCCTTTATAACTTTGAACCTAGTGGGTTAGGATAGTCACCTGGGATGTGTAAGGCCCCTGATTCAAGTCCCCCCTCCTCCGGAGGTAGAGAAGTGATTTGAACAGGATTCACCTCTCAAGTGTGCCCTAGCCAATAGGCTATGGAATATTCTTCCTCACTCTCTCCTGTTGCAGCTGTACTACTTTAATTCAATAATTAGATATTAATAGGACTAGAGAAAGAGAATAAGGGCACTCACATGAGCAGTGGTAGATTCCCATTCAAATCCCTTCTCCTTATGAGTAAGAGTTGAGACTTGAACTGAGGCTCTCCCACATCCTGGCTGAATACCCTAACCACCAGGCTAGAGGTTATAAGGGAAACCTTTATCTCTTCCTGGATGTTTTTGTGGAGTTAGGCAATCTCTGAACATGCCTGGCAGATAGTGTCCCACATGCAACATCTCTCTCTCTCCCCCAGTTTGTGAATCACTCTGGAACATAGTAGGTGCCTACAGGGAGGCTGCAATGTATATGCTAAGAGACAGAAACAAGGTACATAAGGAACTTCTACTGCAAAACTTAGGTGCTTCGTTAGTTTAAGCCCACAGGTTTATGCGACCATCGAGTGGGAGTTTCGTGGATTGCAGTGGTGCCTAAAAATGCAACTTAGGGGCCTAAGTACCTCTGTTGACCCCAGCTATACTAAATAAATCATGCATGAAGTTTTCTGCCAAGTGTTTAAACCTTTCACTGCCATGTGGCTGCTGTTTGTTTTAAATTTTTGACAGGTTTTTCTTGCTGATTTCTCTGCACATTAATAATCATGAACACTTACAGCTTTTGGGACAATCAAGGCATTTGATGACAGATTACTCAGTAAGCTTTACATCACCATTGATACTTTCTATTTAAGAAAATAATTACATCAATTACTGTTATCTGACTGTCAAAGAGGGAATACATTTCTTATATTTGTGTGCAGAGAAGGACCCCTGTGGACATTATCTAAGAGCCTTCTAAGTTAATGGGACTCTTTCCATTGTTTTCAGTATGGTTTGCTCAGACCCTGTATGTATGTATGTAGCAATCTGTGTATAGCTTGAAAGAGGAGCAGGGGTTGCAGGATGGAAGAATGCTAGTTGTAGTTAGAGCATCTCTGTAAACAGTTCTAATAATAAAGAGCTAGTTTAGATTTACAAGAAGACAATCCTCTCATGTTAACCCAGCACGTGGTACATGAAACACTGTACAGGATTGCACTTCCACCTGGAGGTGTGGGTCAGCTGCCTCTGGGGCACCACCCATCCCTGCTTCAGAGCCATAGGTGTGCATGCTCTCTGAGTCCATGGCTCTGCATTTGGGCCTAAATCCCCAGTGAGAACTCAGCTAAAAAGGTAATACAAAACTAGGGTACTTTTTCCATGGCTCTCCTCTCCACAGTGGAAATCTCCTTCAGAACTGAATCCTGGTGGCATGGAGCAGCAGTGGTTAAAAATTGAAATAGGAATGGAAGCTCTTGCTGCATCAACTGAGGAAAAGGAGTTGTGTTTACTGAAGCCAGGGAGATAAGGGAAAATTCTCCCTCTGGTTGGGGGATCGGGGGAGAGAGTTTTGCTCTTTCCTGCTTTAACCTCTAGTAACCAGAGTAAGTAGCCACCCTTTTAGTGAAGCTGGGAGTGTCAGAGGGCTGCAAGTGGTTCCAGAACTGGTATGGAGGCATAGGACTACTGCCTATCACAGATGGCTCTGAGCCTTCAGTGACTCCCAGAGGCCTACAAGGATCCTAGGGATTTACAAGGCTTTGGGGCTGTATTGTCTGCTGCTTCTGCAGGAAATGTGCAAATTCTGTCTTCCCACCCAATAAAGAATTTGAAGGAAACTCAGTGGGCTAGTTTACACAGTATGTTAGTCTGCTCCAGAGGGGTGTAAATTCTAGCATGCATGAGTGTGTCCTGCACTAACTGGTCTGTGTGAACTCCTGAGGTGCGCACTAAAAGTTCCCTAGTGAACATTGTTTGAACCAGTACTATGTCAACATGCACTAGGGAAATGTTAGTGTGTTCCAGTAGGGTCTGCATGGACCAGTTAATGCACGACACACTTGGGTGCGCTAGAATATAAACCTCAGCTGGTGCAGAGTCATGTGCCATTTAGACAAGTCAAATGACTGTAACATCTCATGGGCAGGCTCTATTTGGCCCACAGTAAATAGAAGAAAGAGGGGGAAACTGAGAAATCTCTGAAAAACTTTCTGTGGCTCAAAATGAGCGAACTCATGAAATAGCCACATGATGGCACCATAAGCTATGAAATGAAAAAGGGCTGCTCCTATTAATCAGGCCATATGGACAAACTTTGTAAACAAGACAAATTGATTTTGAATTTATGACTGGCAGACAAATCTGGGGAGTCGAATGGTTTGATTACATATCTGACCAGGGGTTAAAGCAGAAGGGAGTGCAGGGCATCACACTAAATGCTAAATGCAGAGAGAAACTGCCCCCAAAACACAATAATGGGGAGAAGGGAAGCCCCACCTCCAAGTCCTGGGACTATTTTCATAGCAGCACCCTTCATTCCCAACTCTCACTCTGACCAGGGGTAGTCTTCTCTCGTTGCCTGCTTCCTGCTCTCTGCTGCTAGGGTCCCTTTGCCAGACTTTCTTTGCAATAGGCAGCCTGAGGTTTCTCAGCACAAGCCACACCTATTTTCCTTCTCAGGCCAGATCTTTCTCTTCAGAGGCCTGCTATCTCTGAAGGTGGCAGAATAGGGAATGCCACTCGCTGGGGTCTGGAAAAAGTCAAGTCAATGAAGCAGGGAATGGGTTGAAAAGGAAGTGGGGACCCTGGTCACAGATCCTGATGTGACAGACACAGCTGCAGAGAGTGGGGGAGCATCTTAAGAAATACCAGCAGAAGGAACAGTCAGTGTGGGCATAGGGAGGAAATAGTCAGGACACATCCAGCCCAGCTGGGAAAGCAGCTGCCCTGGAAAGCAGGGATAGGCATGGAGAATCACATGAGGAGAGAAGTGGTGATGAAAGCCTGACCAGAGAAACCCACGTGCCTTTGTCTCTGCCCTAGTCTTCATCATTGTCCCTTCGCACCCCTCTCTCTTTGCCTATCTTTCTCTGAGCCTCGTTTTTTAATCCCTGCATCTTTTCTAGCTCTATGCCCTTGTATCTCTTCCGACCCTCTGCTTGTCTTCCTTTCCTCCAATCTATGGCTGAGTGAGCAGCAGGAGTATATATTAGGCAGCAGGTCTATTAAAACCATACCATTGTAAATCTGAAGATACAGTTTAAATAGGCAGTGACCGATCAGCCTGTCTAGATATTTTACATGCCTTTTTTCAGTTTTACTCAGCCCATCAGTGATTTGTAAAAGAATTTCAGACTTGCAATTCACAAATCATTACATTGCTTCATATAGGTTCCATCTTTCTGCAAGGTTTGAGGCTGCACTCTAGGATCTGAATTTAATTTGGGCAAGAAATTGGAAACTTTCAATTTTATGTTGTGTACTGCCATCCTGTGGCCAATCCGTGCTGCGTGCATTGTGATAGTTCAGATTGATGGCAAGCTGTGTTGTACTGCCTTTGCTGAATGAATGTGTCATATTGTAATTGCATCATGAAATAGATCATCACTCACCCCTGTTAAAATACTACAGTTTCGGCATGGGATCAAGCTAATTTGTTGTTGTCATTCTAAACAGGTAAATCAACTGTCATTTTCTGTGAGCTCTCAAATGTCTATTGTATTTTAGTTTTGAAATTATGCTAATTGTTATTTTTATGGTTGAAGTTTAGTCTCTACATTACCTGCTCTTTGACTAAAAGTGCCTGCTCTCTAAGATACCATTAAACACTGTCTTTTTCTTGAGTACCAAGTTTATGAATTTTAGATTGCCTGTAAGTGGTGATAGTATAATACAAACCACAATTACCAAATATTGCCCAGTTATCTCCAGAATGGCATAATATCCCTCCCTTTTCTGGTCAGCTGTTTTGAATCTGCAAATGACTGCTCGTAATTAAATTTAGCAATGCATCACACCATATGATAAAGGAGAACATTCAAAAGATAGTAGTACAATAAGGAGACAAAGGCAGAGCAAAACAAGAAAGGCTCAGCTTCATTTTAACATAGATAAACATTCAAAAGCTTAGATATGTAATCAAATGATATGAATCTTTTGCAGGTCCTGTCCCCCACTAGGCTGCACATAATCCTAGTCTTCTCCCACCTCCCCTCCGTGGGTTTCAGCTACAGCCCACTCCCTTTTTAGTTTATAGGTAAGGCATAGGTAGTAATGCAATGAGCCTACAAGCCTTAGCTAACTGAGGTGTAAGTCCCAAAAAGCCTTAGCATAAGCAGTGTACCAGGAGTAACCCTAGATCATAACATATCAGAAAATGCTGTAATGACTAAACTGCTGACCTATAACTACTAGATACCAGTTTATACCAGCCTGAGGTATTTTAAAGTTAGGAACGTCAGCAGATGTCCAGCCACAAGAATACTATGGTAGCTAATAGACACATATGCTAGTGAACTTGAGATAAAAGGACTAGTAGCCTGTGGAAGAAGGGCATACCAACATTAATAGGGTGAGGAAGTACAAATAAGGAAAAAGGAACGAAACTCCCTACTGAATATGCATTAGGCATAATGGCATTGACATAACACATTATAAAAGTTGTATCCCAGCATGTGTGCCTTGGGAGATGTAGCTCTTGGGAAAAGCCAGGGTTATGGTGACGAGGATGATAACAATGGTAATGGCTAACACTTCAGGTTGTTTTGCAAGGGATTGTGTAAGTACACGGATACCCAGATGCACATTCTCTATTATCTCTATCTACCTTGCTGGGTTGGAGTGTTTGTCACTTTGCTAACTATATTAGTAAAACTATTACAAATACAGAAGGTTTGTCCTAACTGTGAGTGTTGCAACCATGCACGTTGGGGTTCCCAACTGAACAGTAATTCTAATAATAATGGACCTGATTGTGGAACAGGAACCTATCAAACCTCAGAGTGTTAACTAGGAATTCTTAAGTAATTAATATAATTTATACACAATCAAAAGATCAGGCAACACCATTTGTATGGCATTTCTTCTTCATGGAAACCTACCTAGCTATCCATTTCAACAGCCAGTCGTTTTTTTTAATTTTAAGGTGACAACCAGGAATCCCCCTGGGCTAGTGGTTGTGCTAATTTTCCCTCTGCTGCTACTAGAGAGATTCATAGCAAAAATGTTCTAGCACAGTGTTTTTCAACCTGTGGTCCGTGGACCCTTGGACGTCTGCAAATTATGTCTAAAGGGGTTCACGAAAGGTTGTTGTTACCCTAGAACAGTGGTTTTCAACCTGTGGTCTGTGGATCCCTGGGCATCCACAGACTATATCTAAGATTTCTAAAGGGGACCGCACCTCCATTTGAAATTTGTAGGGGTCCTGAAATGAAAAAAAAGTTGAAAACCACTGGTCTAGCAATATCCATCCCAATATGGTGGAGATTGTGAGAGATGGAGGGCATAGAACAACTATGCCAGGGGAATCCCCAACTGGGTTTATGGTTTTATGGCCCTTTTGCACTGCCAGAACAGTGCAAAGAGGCAAGCTAGGAGCCAGGCTCTTCCCAGTTTATGACAACAGTTACCATACAGTGAAAACTGAAATACTGAACTTTTCCCATTTACTTAGAATAGCAAATAACTGCCGTATCTCAGGTAATGTTGCATGCTAACTGTTTGAAAGAGTTGACTTTTTAATGGTGACCATTGTATAACATAAAACAAATTACATGATCTCTAATTGTTGCCCTGCTCCATCAATACCAAAATCACATTTGTCTGTTGTGATCAGTTGCTGTAGTGTGTCTAATCTTGCCTGTAGACAGTTTTACATATCTCTGAAGTGCCATGCACCTTTGTTACCTTAGACTATATATAAAATGTTTTATCAGTTATATTTTAACTACTGCATTTCCTTAATTAATTTTGTAGTTCTATCATCGTAGGCAGTTGACAATGGAATGATCATTTAGACTGGATCCAGTATCACGTTTCCAAAAGTGACCAGTATCAGATACTTTAGGGGAAGATGTAGAAAACCCCACCATGGTCAGTTGTGGCATAATCTGTCAATAGAGAAGTTTCTCTCCAGCACTTGTCAGTTAGAATTTGGCTTATAGTCTGAAGCATGCGGGGTTTATCCCTTCTACATTTTCTATATGGGCTATTTTAATGTAAACATGAAGGTTCCCATCTAAATGGATGATTTCCTTGAATCCCAGTAAACTCCTGGCTTGATATCAACGTTCCACCATGATTCCATTCTCCTGTCTCTCAGGACTCTCTATCTCTTGCTTCCTGCCCCAGTTTTTGTGACACCATGTACTCCGAGAGTGTAAAAGGGGGGCAGAGGTTGCACTTGCAGGAATTGTAATTCTGTTCAGCCCTCAAGGCAAGTGTTCTGCCCCCTCCACGCCTTTGCACACCAACATGTTATCTGGTTTGACACTGCACATCTCTGTTGAACTTGTGAGCTCATCAAACCTGTGATCCCTGTTCTACACTAGATGCCTATGGGTTTCAGGGTGAAGTTTTAGGTGTGGGCTTTGACACATAAAACCCTAAATGGCTTAGAACCTAATTATCTGAGAGACTGCCTCTTTCCCCATGGCATCTTAGCAGAGATTGACAGAGGTACTCAGGGTGGAGCCCCATTATTACAAAGGAGAAGGGACTGGTGGTCAGGTGTTCTCTATGAGGGACTCTTTAGGGTTAGAATACCACCTTCCCCGCTGGTCTGAAATTGCCTGAATCTGGGAATCTTCAAAGCATATTAAGATAATCATACTTCTTCCCCCAAAATTTGAAAATTTAGGATAGAGTGGTGAGGATTGTGTGAGTGGAGAATTGTTGAAGAGGAAAGAGATTTGAGGTCCTTGGTTGCGTGACTTATTAGTGGTGGGTTATATTAAATTGTACTGTTGCACTCAGAGTTTGCGATATATTTTAAACTATGTCAAGGATGCCTAGAGCATATAGATAGACACCAGGTTTAGCCCTTGCATGTATAAATAAAGGAAGTGGTTATGATCTTTTAAGCTCTCCACATGTGGAATCCGTCTAGCCTTCGACAGGAGTTTCTCATGTAGGTCCAATGGATGTTGCTTCTGGAGATACTGGTGCCTTCTCAAGCATAAATTGATATGAGCCTTTGATGTTCCCCTGTATTTATGTATTATGGTTACTGTGTTGTCTCTATGGTAGTAGAATTTTTTTTATTCTTAATAATGGATGTTTTTCTTCTTTAAAACAAATTGAGTTGGTTCAGTTGCTGCACATAAAATATTTTTCAGTTAATTAATTGAGAAGTGAATTTGGGGGAAAAAATCAACTTTGTAATTGACTTGTGAGAACATTTAATAATTAAAACATTAATGGAGTTGTTTGAAAGCCACGTAATTATGAAAATTAATACCATGAAGTCTCAGAATTATCATATATAAATATTAGAAAAGGAAAAAAGTATAAATGAATCCAACTGATGTGGAGGGGAGGAAAATCCTTGCCTTTGGGAAAAAAATAACATGAAAGAAAATAAGAACCATGCAATTTGTCAATATTGATTTAAGCCTTTTTGCAATAACTGGATATGTATGTAATTATCATTTATGAAAACCCAGCATGTGTGTTTGCCTTGTAAACTGAATACAAATTAAGAATAAGATTGTCCCTCTATGAGTATACAAGGTAAAGGCAGAAAGGGGGGATCCATGAAGGTACTTAGGCATTGCAACACTGAGCATCATGGCACCTAACTTTGAGGTGCATAGAACATCAAAGAAACAACACTGTGATCCACAAAGCTGACCTAAGTGCCTAGGCTCCTTGTAGAGTATATGGGGAAAGATGGGTAAGAACATAAGTAAGAACGCCCATACTGGGTCAGACCAATGCTCCATCTAGCCCAGTATCCTGCCTTCCGACAGTGGCCAATGCCAGGTGCCCCAGAGGGAATGAACAGAATAGACAATCATCCATCCCCTGTCACTCATTCCCAGTTTCTGGAAATCAGAAGCTAAGGACAGTCAGAGCATGGGGTTGTATCCCTGTCCATTTTGGCTAGTAGCCATTGATGGACCTATTCTCCATGAACTTATCTAGTTCTTTTTTGAACCCCATTATAGTTTTGGCCTTCACAACATCCACTGCCAATGAGTTCCACAGGTTGACTGACTGTGCATTGTGCGAAGATGTACTTCCTTTTGTTTGTTTTAAACCTGCTACCTATTAAAATAATTGGGTGATCCCCGTTTCTTGTGTTATGTTTGTAACGGGTTCGGTCACAGATATCCCCTTGGGACTGTCACCTGATGTGCTGAGACTACCTCTGAGCCCGTTTTCTTTGCCAGTTTGGGTCTCCAGAACCCTTCCTTGTTGAACCAGACATGCCAGTCTCCTCCAATACAGACCCAGGGTCTGAACCACATGCCCCAAAGCTGCAGATTTAACTGAAAACAGCTTCAGAAGTGCTCCTGTCTCCAGCACCCAGATACCCAACTCCCAGTGGGATCCAAACCCCAAATAAATCAATTTTACCCTGTATAAAGCTTATACAGGATAAACTCATAAATTGTCCACCCTCTATAACACTGATAGAGAGATATGCACAGCTGTTTGCTCCCCCAGGTATTAAATATTTTCTCTGGGTTAATTAATAAGCAAAAGTGATTTTATTAAATATAAAAGTAGGATTTAAGTGGTTCCAAGTAATAACAGACAGAAAAATAAAACAAAACACGCAAGTCTAAGCCTAATACATTAAGAAACTGATTACAGAGATGTTCCTATAAGCTTCTTTCACAGACTGGACTCCTTCCTAGTCTGGGTCCAGCAATCACTCACATCCCCGTAGTTACTGTCCTTTGTTCCAGTTTCTTTCAGGCATCTCTTGGGGGTGGAGAGGCCATCTCTTGAACCAGCTGAAGACAAAATGGAGGGGTTTCCAAGGCCTTTATATTCTCTCTCTTGTGGGCAGAAACCCCTTTGTTGTTCTGTCCAAAATCACAGCTACAAGATGGAGTTTGTAGCCAGCTGGGCAAGTCACATGTCCATGTTCTGCTTTTTGCAGACCGACACCATTGTTTTCATGTTAGTTTGAATGTTCCCAGGAAAGCTCAGATGTGGATTGGAATCTCCCAAAGTCCATTGTTAAGTGTTTCTTGAGTTAAGTGTCAGTTAAGTGTTTCTTGAGTGGGCACTTACTGAGAATAGCCTTTCTCAAAAAGCTGACCAAATGCTTCCCTGAGGCTACTTAGAATCAAACACATTGAGATACAAGTACATAGCCAATATTCATAACTTAAAATACAAAAATGATACACACATGTTGACAGCATAATCATAACCAGCAAACTACAACCTTTCCATAGATACCCCACTTTACCTCCTCTGTACAAGACCTGGTGCAAACATAGGATGCTGGTTATAACAATGATCTATACGGTCACAGTTCATGCCAATAACATCACAATGGGAATATCTAAATAAAACTTCTGATTCATTTTCTCCACACCAGTCACAATTTTCTTTACCTTTATCATATCCTCTCTTAGTCATCTCTTTTCCAAGCTGAAAGTCCCAGTCTTTTTAATCTCTCCTTATATAGAAGAGAGAGTTCCACTCCCTTAATAATTTTTGTTGAACTTTTCTGAACCTTTTCCATTTCTTATATAACTTTTTGGAGATTGGGTGACCAGAACTGCATGCAGTATTCAAGTTGTTGGTGTACCATAGATTTATATAGTGGCACTGAGATATTTTCTGTTTTATTATCTATCCCTTTCCTAATGGTTCCTAACATTCTGTTAGCTTTTTTGGGTGCTGCTGCTGCACATTGAATGGATGTTTTCAGAGAACTGTCCACAATGACTCCAAGATCTCTTTCCTGAGTGGCAACAGCTAATTTAGATCCCATCATTTTGTATGTGGAGTTGGGATTATGTTTACCAATATGTACTACTTTGCATTAATCAACACTGAATTTCATCTGCCCTATTGTTGCCATATTGTTGCCCAGTCACCCCATCTTGTGAGGTCCTTTGTAACTCTTTGCTGTCAGCTTTGGACTTAACTAGCTTGAGCAATTTTGTATCGTCTTCAAATTTTGCCACCTCACTGTTTACCCCTTTTTTCCAGATCATTTATACATAATGATACTCTTAAGCACAGTAGATACTTATTTATTTGTTTACAGCAACACCTCATAAGAGCAACCACCGCTTACGAGCAATATTTCTCCTGGGAACACTTTCCTTACCATGAATTGTCCACTCAGTAACAGCAACGTAGCTGCCGCATACGAGCAACATTTGTGACGTCACAGACAGAGGTGGATATTGGAGGGGGGACATGGAGGGGTGTTGCCCTCCACAAAGGCATCTTTCCACTCCCTTCCTGACTCTGGCCCTTCAGAGCAGCTCCAGGGCACACAGCCCCATCCACTTGCCCTGCCTGACAGAACCTTTGTGGAGACCATGTGTAGGGGGAGGTTTGGGGGGAGGGTCTGGAAGAGAGGGATTTTTCTGGGGGGGGGGGAAGCTGGGGTAGGGGGAACAGCAGAGGTGCAGCGGGAAGGTTTCCTCCTCCCTTTGTCAGTGTCTGGCTTGCAGGCAGCGGGGTTGGGGGTTGCTATTTTGCAGTGGGGAGTATCAGGGACTCCCCCCATGCACTGAGCTGTCCCCTCCATCTTGGTTGCCAGCGGCAGGGTGTGGGTGAGCTGTTTTGCAGTGGAGGAGGTGAGGTCAGGGGACCTCCCCTCCTCAGGGCACTGACCTGTCCCCTTCCCCACTCCTGTCTCCACTGTCTGTGGGCTAGGAACCACCCTCCCCCTCCATTGCAGGCTGTGCATGGTGCCCTCCCCAGCCTTCCATCCCTTGTCAGAGTGGAGCATGAAGCTGCCAGCAGAAGCATCCTCAGCCTGTCCCTGGCAGGCGGGCTTGCTCATGCATTTTGCAGACTGGGGGCTACCCTGCCAAACTCAGGGTTCCTCATTTCCCCCAAGCTTGGGTTCCCTCCAACTCCTCTGCCCCAACATTGCTGCCCCACCCCTTCTGAAATGCCCTTAAATGCTTCATATACCTTTGGTCAGACAACACTCCCCATAACAGCGGCAGCTCTTAGGAGCAACATAGCAAAAGGGCACTTATATGTTGCTCATAACGAGTGTCTAATGTGTGTGTGTGTGTGTGTGTGTGTGTGTGTGTGTGTGTGTGTGTGTGTGGTTCCTAAGGGGAAGTCTATACTGCAAAGACAACTTATGGCATTGAGTCTCAGAGCCCAGGTCAATTGGCTTTGGTTTGTGGGGCTTGAATTGCAGAGCTAAAAATAGTGTGGATGTTCAGGCTCAGGCTGGAGCCCAGGCTCCAAGACCTGCCCCCTCCTTTGCTGGGTCTAGCCCTACCCCAACCATCAGCACTGCTACTTTTAGCCCTGCAGCCCATGAGGGCCCCTTACATGACTTAGGAGACTGAATGCCAGTTTTCCCCCAGTGTGTATCATAGAATATCAGTGTTGGAAAGGACTTCAGGAGGTCATCTAATCCAACCCCCTGTTCAAAAGGGGAACCAATCCCCAGACAGACTTTTGCCCCAAATCCCTCCCTCAAAAATTGAACTTATAACCATAGGTTTAGCAGACCAATACTCAAACCACTGAGCTATCCCTCCCCAGATCATTCTGGGGCTTAGGTGGAAAGTAGGCAGCAGTGAACATGCTCAGAGGCAGGAAAATAGGTGCCTAGGGAACTTTTACTCTGAAAAATGTAGGTCCCAAGCGAGTGAATTTAGGTACCTACAGAGTTGTCCTCTTTCTGTTATAATAGTGATTCAGAAATTAATTCAATTTTTGCTGATTAATTTCTCATGGCTCTGAAGAATTACATTTCATAGTCTTATTGTCACAATTTCCTCAAAGAGAACTCTCCAATTCATCAAGATAAGTACCCCCATTCCCACCCATCCCCATTCCTATTTAAAGAATAGCAGTGGCCTAAAATGTACATAAGTGAGAGTTAGACCTTAGCTGGTATAAATGGGGGTAGCTCCATTGAAGTAATTGGGACTATGTTGATTTATAGTAGCTGAGGATCTTGTCTCAATGTAGATTAGACCATTTAAAATGCATAATACCTGTCTTTGGACATAGTGCAAATCTAGGGTTACCATATTTCCACAATCAAAAAAGAGGACACTGAGGGGGGGGGGAAGCCCCACCCTAGCCCAGCCCCACCCCCATCCACTCCCTCCCAGTTCCCACCACCTGACTGCCCCCCTCAGAACCCCAACCCCCCCTGCTTCTTGTCCCCTGACTGCCCTGACCCTTATCCACTCGCATGGGTGGCAGGGTTGTAGAAATTTTGGTGGTGTCCAGAACCCACCCCCCCCCCCACCTGCCTAAGGCTCTGGGAGGGGGTTGGGTCGGGGGAGGAGGTCTGGGGTGCAGGTCCTGGGCTGGGGATTAGGGTGTAGGAGGGGTGCAGGGTGCAGGTTCTGGGATAGAGTTTGGGGCAGGGGGTGGGTGTGCAGGCTCTGGGATGGAGTTTGGGGGTGGAAGGCGGTGCAAAGGGAGGGGGTGCAGGCTTTGGGAGGGAGTTTGAGAGCAGGAGGGGGGGTGTGGGAAGGGGGAGGGGTTTGAGGAGGGAGTTTGAGGATAGGAGGGGATGCAGGGGTGAGGGCTGTGGGTCTGAGGATGAGGGGTTCATGATGCAGAGGGGGCTCAGGGATGGAGCAGAGGATTAGCGTGTGGGGGGATGAGGGCTGGGGCTGAGGCTTTGGGGCATTGGGGCATTGGAGGGGCTCAGGGCTAGGGTGGAAGGGCAGGGTAAGGGCAGCCTGTCTTCCCATTGGGGGACACTAGGACCCGGGGGCAGCGGGCCCACGGGAGGGAGATGTGAGGAGGGGGGGTGGCAGGTGGAGGCCGGGGACCCATCCAACACTCCCCCGCTCCCTGACTGCCCCCCCCCGACTCCCTTTACAATTCTGGCTCCACGTGTTTGCAAAACACGCTGCCCGGTGGGTCGGTTTGTGTGTTACACAGGGCTGCAGACAGAGGGAGGGGGGATCAGGGGAGGGCTCTGGCTGCTGGAGGCCAATGGGAGTGGGTCAATCAGCCCAGCCGCCCAATCAGCAGCCGCACTCTGCATGGAAAGGAGGGAGGCAGTTGAGGGAGAAAAAAAACCCGGACATTTTAACCTTGTTACCGGTTCCTCCAGGACAGCTATTTAGAGATGCACAAGCCGGACATGTCTGGGGAAATATGGACGGATGGTAACCCTATGCAAATCTCATTTCCCTCTCACAGCACAGCACTGTGCAAGATATTGAAGCAAGGCCCAAGGACATAACCTTGGCCATGAATTATGCCTTCTCATTTTGTGAAGCAAACAAGTGACCAGAAGGCCAGGTACAACACAAGCTTGCAAAAGTTATCTTGAAATAGGGGCACAATTTGGGGACTTTTGCAATATAGTAATTAGGCAGTTACACCACATCCACATATATGATTTATTAAAAAACTGATTGACACAAATGGTTAGTGATTAGAAGTAAATTTATGGACACATATGGGAAATGGGCAGGTACAAGCCTTATTATGGTCACAAAACATGGGCAAATATAGTTATACATCCAAATAGCTACATAAACAAAGAGTAGAAAAGGTTTAACCCAGGTCCCTAAATTTGGGATTGTTGGGGTCCTGAACTGATGTTAACTAGTTTGGGACCTGCCCTCTGATGCAATCCACTGACCGCATTCTTCTATCTTTGTTTTCCATAAGCCTTAGGAATATGTAAGTATGCCTATAATCCTAAGAGCTATCTCTCTATTTGTGATTTAATTTGTTTAATTATATTGATGAGTGGGCTTATTTGAATGTTAAGTAAAACTTGTACTTATTTCTGTCATCTGTCTCATCAACCCCAATCAGTCAATCTGTCCCAATCAAGAATTACAAGAATCTTCTAAGTAGCCACCTTAGGGGAAAGGAGCTGTGTTTAAAATAATTATAATAACTCTATTCCACACACTTGCAATAATTGATCAGACTACATTATTAAATGAGGTAGGCCCTAATACAATATTGGTGTATACCACTAAACAATCTACCCCATCAATAGGAACATATATGTCTGGCACTGTAGTCACAATCCTTTTGTCAGTTTTCAAACCCTGGAGCCGGCCCTGCTTTTCATGCGGCCACACTGCAGCATTTAAGTGGTGTAGAGAGGAGTGTGTGCAGAATTTTTAATCAAAAGCCTGCTATTGCCTTACACTGATGTTATGTAGGGGGATTCCCCATGTGTTGGTAGGCAAATAGCTCCTTTTCTCACACTGAAGAAGTAGATTTCCAATTTTAAAATATAATTGCAGAAGTTAGTCTTTGCAAGTCTTAATTTTTTTTAATGAGATTTCTTTTTTTATGCTGAGGGTTATTGCACTGAATCATTTTGGACTCGATTCATAAAAACGCTGCAAAGGAAAGGCTTTTGTACTTTATTAACCCCATTCCCATTCCACTTTTTTTACCTTGTATGAAAGCTAAAGGAGCGTTCTCCAAACAAACAAAGGGACTTGGATGGGGGAGAAGGAGGAGGCCACCATTTGCTTATATCTTGGTCACACTCAGAACCTGAACCTGGCCCTGCAGCCTGCTTGACAGCCATTTGAGATTTACAAGCTAAAGGGAACGGTTATGTAATAGGTAAAAACAGGCAGACAGTGGCCACAAAAAGAAAGTGATTTAGTACAGTGCCAGTGATAGTGCACTATTTATAACACTTATTGTATATTTCTCCAAACATTTATACAATAATATATCATGCCTGGATAGGATATACAATTTAATACTAAATTTGGTTACAAAATATGTAGCCTAGGCAGTTGCAGACTATTTTTCTTTGCTCAGTTGCATGACATAAATTCCTGTTTATGTGCCAGCAGTGTAGTGGTTCATCTGTCAGAAAGGTATTTGATTTTTAAAGGACAAAGGGTTTTTGTGTGTGTGTTTATTTGTTTTAATAAAGCTTGCTGGAAAATTTCACACAAAATAAAATGGTGACAAAAATGTATAAAGGAGGTGTGGGGGGAGATTAAAAATTGATTTTTTTTTTGTCCTGTTTTGCTACCTGCTTTAGATTTTAAGCCAAAACCAGCAATTCAAAAGTGAAGAATGTAGATTTTCACCAAAAGCCTTGTGTGAATGAAGCAGCCATTAATGGGACAATTAAAAAAACCCAACTGTCAAGTAATTATTTAGTATCCATCCTGCACAATGAAAAACTTTGTTAAATGTTTTAGTAGATGATAGGTTGTTAGTAGGTGGAAGGAGTGATATTTTGAAAGAACACCTTTGTCATCAGTTCAACAAGATGGTAAATTTGTTTGTTTGTAGGGCTGTCAAGCGATTAATCACTCTGTTAAACAATAATAGAATACCATTTATTTAAATATTTTTGGATGTTTTCTACATTTTTAAATGTATTGATATCAATTTCAACACAAATTGTACAGTGCTCACTTTATATTTATTTTTATTACAAATATTTGCACTGTAAAAAAACCCAAAAGAAATAGTATTTTTCAGGTTTCAGAGTAGCAGCCTTGTTAGTCTGTATCCGCAAAAAGAACAGGAGTACTTGTGGCACCTTAGACAAATTTGTTAGTCTCTAAGGTGCCACAAGTACTCCTGTTCTTTTTGAGTATTTTTTCAATTCACCTAATACAAATACTATAGTGCAATCTCTTTGTCATGAAAGTTGAACCTACAAATGTAGAATTATGTACAAAAAAAACTGCATTCAAAAACAAAACAGTGTAAAATTTTAGAGCCTACAAGTCCATTCAGTCCTACTTCTTGTTCAGCTAATCACTCAGATAAACAAATTTGTTTACATTTGCAGGAGACAATGCTGCCCACTTCTTGTTTAAAATGTCACCTGAAAGTGAGAACTGGCATTCACATGGTACTTTTGTAGCTGGCATTGCAAGGTATTGACGTGCCAGATATGCTAAACATTCATATGCCCCTTCATGATTTGGCCAGCAATCCAGAGGACATGCTTCCATGCTGATGACACTCATTAAAAAAATAATGTGTTATTAAATTTGTGACTGAACTCCTTGGGGGAGAATTGTATGTCTCCTCCTCTGTTCTACTGCCATTCTGCCATATATTTCATGTTATAGTAGTCTCGTAGGATGACTCAGCACACAATCTCCTAGTGACTATTGAACTTCTGGTGACTATTGAAAGCAATCCAGGAGATTTTAATAGGATATTTTAAGAAAATGACATTATGTTATGTTGGAAAATAAATCTCCCAGAATAGCAAAGTTGGCATCCCCTACATGTAAATATCTCATGATGCCAGCTACAACAATGCTGTGTGAACGCCTGAACTCACTTTCAGGTGACATTGTAAACAAGAAGCGGGCAGATGTAAACAAACTTGTTTGTCTGAGCGATTGGCTGAACAAGAAGTAAGACTGAATGGACTTGTTGGCGCTAAAGTTATACATTGTTTTGTTTTTGAGTACAGTTATGTAATAAACAAAATCTACATTTGTAAATTGCACTTTCACGATAAAGATTGCACTACAATACTTGTCTGAGGTGAATTGCAAAATACTATTTATTTGTTTATCATTTTTACAGTGCAAATATTTGTAATAAAAATAATTATATAAAGTGAGCACAGTACACTTTGTATTCTGTATTGTAATAGAAATCAATATATTTGAAAGTGTAGAAAAACATCCAAAAATTTCATTTTTAATAAATTTCAATCGGTATTCTATTATTTAATAGTGTGATTAAAACTGCGATTAATCACGATTAGTTGTTTTAATCACAATTAATGTTTTGAGTTAATCGTGTGAGTTAACTGTGATTAATCAACAGCCCTACTATTTGTTTAAATGTCTTTTTCCGTAGGCCAACTGGATATTGTGTGGGTGTGCGTGCGTGTGTTTGTAATGTGTAGGTAATTAAAACCTCTCTTTCAGAGTAATAAACAAGAGGATACAAAATGCAGTTTTCAACTTATATTGAAAAGCATTGTTGCAATGGGCAGGGTTCCAGGATTGGTGTTTGGTTGTTTTCTCAGAGTTAAATGGTTGCCATCTGGCATTGATAGTGAGATGGCGTTGTCATCAGTTTCTAGAGGCAGGAAAGGAATGAATCCTCATCTGTTTCCTGTGGATAAGCAGGAGGCTGATAATCTAGTAAAATCTTGTTACCTTAAAGAAAGCAGGCTTGGAATTTGTTTACATGATATAAGCCAACTCTAACTTTCATGTTAATATGATAAGTTTCTTTGTCACAGGGCTGTAAATGTTAAGAAACTTTGCATTTGTTGAAAAATATCTTAAGAAAAATACCTTCCCCACATGTTTATTCAGTCATTTTCTATAGTATTATCTTAATCAACTTTGTTTTTAAAAGGAAATAAGACAATGATGTTGCCCCTGGAAAGGAATAAAGAATTATTTGTTTTAGATGGGGCTGTCAGGCATTTTGTATCTTTTAAAAAGTTTTTATACTAAAAGAAATGCCGTCATTAAACCGCAGTATGTGTTTGTTTAAAAGGAAGGCTGCAAAAATCCCAGGTAGCACCTGCTAAGCACTTAGTTAAAACTCACCGGGTCCAGAAGTGAAGTAATATCGTAGATAACTAGTTTAGTTTAATAGCTGGCTTGTGTTTTGTTTGTCGTTTCTTTGTTACTCATAAATCTTTCCGGTTTTACCATAACCATGTATCATTTTTTCCTGTTTCCAGTTTTTCACAACTTGCTTTGTCTATGATCACCTAAAAGTACTGGTTCTGTTTAACTAAGGAAGTTCAGCTGGCTGAGATTTTTGCAAAAAGGAAGAAATGGTGGGCAACCTCTTGAACTTTAGAAACAAAATACACTGTTGGGAACTGGCTCTTGTGAAACTTTCTCATTTTCCTTGATCCCAGCTGACTTAGTATAATAATATTTGTTAGTTTGTTTTGAACATTTAATAATCCATTTTCTGGCTTGAGGTTACCAAATGATAGTTATTGAAGAGATCACGGCTGCATTTTTTTTTTTTTAGAGAAGACATCATTTTTATTATGGTTTTTGTCCATTTCCTTTCTTCCTTGGATTTTTTTAATATTATTTTGTTGAAGGCACTAAAGTTTATATCAATAATAACCCCTAAAAGATTTCTGTTTTCAGAACCAACTTTAAGGGGAAAAAATAGAGGAAAAGCACAGGGAATTTTTATTAAATACTAGGCATGTGGGTTGACTGCATTAATTTTAAATCATTTCTGTAATATTTCCTCCTTTCATTGACTCTTCAGATGCTCACATAATATGCAAATCATTTTCCAATGGATACAAAAGAAACATTAAATATATTAAAATCTGCATTTTAATAAAGTTGTCAATGTATAATATATATCCTGCAACTAAGAGAGGATGATAAAAAAGCAATAAAAGGATAATATAGGCACAGAACTATTTAATAACTTTTCATATTTTACAGTTTGATAAAAATAAATGTGGAATAAAAGCTGTTGGAGCTGAAAAGTATCCCATTCCAAGTTTAGTACATTGCATATTTGTTTCAGCTTTTTGCATGTTTATACACACTTAGTGTATTCTTTGAACTCCAGGGGAATAAGCATGTGTGCACTTTTTTTTCTCATTCCAGATGGAGTGGATATTGAGGATGACCCCACTTGCTCATGGCCAGCTTCATCACCTTCCAGCAAAGACCAGACTTCACCAAGCCATGGAGAAGGTTGTGATTTTGGTGAGGAAGAGGGTGGCCCAGGATTGCCTTATCCGTGCCAGTTCTGTGACAAGTCGTTCAGTCGGCTCAGCTACTTAAAGCATCACGAGCAAAGTCACAGCGACAAGCTCCCTTTCAAATGCACATATTGCAGTCGCCTCTTTAAACACAAGCGGAGCAGAGATCGCCATATAAAACTTCACACGGGAGACAAGAAATATCACTGCAGTGAATGTGATGCAGCATTTTCAAGGAGTGATCACCTTAAAATTCACTTAAAGACTCATACATCCAACAAGCCATATAAATGTGCCATTTGTAGACGTGGATTCCTTTCGTCTAGTTCACTGCATGGTCACATGCAGGTTCATGAGAGAAACAAGGATGGTTCTCAGTCTGCCTCCAGGATGGAGGAGTGGAAAATGAAAGACACTCAGAAATGCAGTCAGTGTGAAGAAGGCTTTGATTTCCCTGAAGATCTTCAGAAACACATAGCAGAATGCCACCCCGAGTGTTCCCCTAATGAAGACAGGGCTGCTCTTCAATGTGTTTATTGCCATGAACTCTTTGTAGAGGAAAGTTCTCTTGTAAATCACATGGAGCAGGCTCATAATGGTGAAAAGAAGAATTCATGCAGCATTTGCTCAGAGAACTTCCATACCATGGAAGAACTATACAGCCACATGGATAGTCACCAGCAACCTGAATCATGCAATCATAGCAACAGTCCTTCTTTGGTAACTGTTGGCTACACCTCAGTATCTAGCACCACTCCAGATTCAAACCTCTCGGTGGACAGTTCAACAATGGTAGAAACGGCTCCGCCAATAACAAAGGGTCATGGAAGAAAGCGGGCAGCCCAACAAGTACCAGATATCACTGGTCCTTCGAATAAGCAAGCAAAAGTTACCTATAGCTGCATTTATTGCAACAAACAGTTATTTTCAAGCCTTGCTGTTCTGCAGATACACCTGAAAACTATGCATTTAGATAAACCTGAACAAGCGCATATCTGTCAGTATTGTTTGGAGGTGTTACCTTCACTTTATAATCTGAATGAACATCTTAAGCAAGTCCATGAAGCTCCAGACCCAGCACTGATTGTTTCTACCATGCCTGCCATGGTCTACCAGTGCAACTTCTGCTCTGAAGTATTTAATGACCTCAACACTCTTCAGGAACATATCCGATGTTCTCATGGGTTTGCAAACCCTGCTGCTAAAGACAGTAATGCATTCTTTTGTCCCCATTGCTACATGGGAATAACTCTTGGAGGATGGGGGTTGACTTCTGTATGTATATACCTGTATTATTTTTCTGCAATGCTCACTTTCAAGGTGCCTGAAATTGGACAATCTGTTTTCAGGAAAACTGCTGGTAAAGGTATATGGAGTGAGTTTTGATCTATGGTAATATTTTTAAAAGCTTTTTAAGAAATCCCAGTTTTGATTGTCTTTAATATAAATCTGTCCTGAACTACTTGAAACAACTTCAAAGTAGGCAACAAGTTTTCAAAGTAGGCAACAAGCTCTCAAAGAAGAGTTTTAAACTACCCATTTCATCTCTCTTTTCTCGCTTCTTTTTTCCTTTCCTTTTCTCTTTGCTCCTTTTCTTTCTCCCTTTTTTTTCCTTTCCTCTTTTCGTCTTTTCTGTCTTCCTTTTTTTAAAGCCCTACAAGAAATGTTAGGTCATTCCTTGAGGGAAATAATAAAAAAATAATCGCATAGTCATACGTTTGTATATAATTAAGCCTTGTTTTAAGCATCAAAAGCAAACAAAAGGAAGTATTTCTTCCCACAACACACAGTCAACCTGTGCAACTCTTTGCCAAAGGATGTTGTAAAGGCCAAGACTACAACAGGGTTACAAAAACAAACTAGATAAGTACATGGAGGATAGGTCCATCAATGGTTATTAGTCAGGTTGGGCAGGGATGGTGTCCCTAGCCCCTGTTTGCCAGAAGCTGGGAATGCGTGGCAGGGATGGATCACTTGATGATTCCCTCTGAAGCACCTGGCATTGGCCATTTTCGGACGACAGGATACTGGGCTAGATCGACCACTGGTTTGACCCAGTATGGCCATTCTTATGTTCTTATACTAAAACTGGAATGTAAAAATATCTCTTGTCTTGAATATGGGAATTGTATCAGTCATGAGCTAAAGGTTTATTCTTACATAGAGTGAATGAATAGATAACAAATCAGGAACAGTGTAAAAGGGAACTATATACTGACACTCTATTGCTCCATGTTTTCATTCTTTTATATTTGTATGGGCTTATGTAAAGGTGTTGATTGACAGCCCTGAAGAAAATTAATCTAGTATTTCTCCACAGAACAGGTCCAGATCAGGCTGTGTCAGGGCAAGATAAGCCTTGCTATCTTGTCCACAAATGTGGCTCAGCCCCAATCTGGAAGAACAACTTTTAGGGTGTGAAGGTCATTCAGTCTCTATGTACATTCAGTGCGTGGGTTCTGGGCTGGACCTGTCAACAAAGCTACCCACAGTGGAGTTTTATTGTGTGGCTATTTTCTTTTAGGAACTGGACTGATATGGTTACATGCCAGGGTGCAATTGAGAGGTTGTGTCACTACTTGTCCTGTAACTTTGAGTGTCTTATACTGCTCTGCTGCTGTAGCTCGCTGTCTGGACACTCCCAGCCAGCATACAAGCATGCACTCAATGTCTGTGTGTTGAGCAGCCATGGTGCAGCAACTCTGATACCAGAAGTCATAGTAACACTCTCATCTCCACCAGCCTTGGTTACTACTAGCCAAGTGACCCCAACACACCCCCAGTCCCGAATTTCCCCAAAACTATCTTCCCCGAAATGCCCATTCTCCTAGAACATTCGGAGGAGTATTAAAGTCCATTGCTCCTGTAAAGAGACAAAAGCACCACAACTTCTTGCTTTAACCAGCATTAATAATCACTTCAAGTCGAACACAGTAGTGGATTGATTTAGAATAAAAGATAAAACAAGTTTATTTAATCAAAGAGAGAAAGAGAGCTTTTAAGTGAATTGACAGAGAGAGTGGCATTGAATAATTCAGTCCCTCCTATCCTCTCAACACTTACTTATTTCAGGAAACACTGTCAATTTGCCTCTTACTCAGTGCTTGTGTGAGGAAGCCTTCACCACGGTGTGTGCAGGCTAGTTCAGCTTTCCTGGGTATTTCTTGATTGGCATGTTTCATCTCAAACTCTCTCATCTCTCCCTCTTCATTCTTCTCTGCCTTGGCTAACCACCATTGTAATTACTTTAAATTAATTAAACCTCTAAAGCATTTGGGGATCCAGTTTGTATGAAATGCAGTATACAAAATCAGGGCTAGATTGTGACACCACATGATGGATGGTATTAATCTGTATTAGGTAAGGATTTCACGATTTGGGTTTAACTGTAGTATATTGGCATGTCTATTATAGACCAGATTATGGCTACAAAGACACAATCAGCCCTTGGATACAGAATAGATTTCTGCTTGTATGTCCAATGATCAAACCAGAAATGTAGCATAAAGGCCAGATTCCATGCACAAGTAGGAAATCTCATGATCACTCCAATTTAGTGCGGGGGATGCTTATGCATGTGCCACAACCTGGAGAGTGAAAAAAGACAGCAGCAAAGTGAAAAGCCTTGGGAAGCAAAAGAAGGAGTTTATGTGAACATTTTTTGCTAAGCAAGCAAACATAAGGTCAAGCACATTGGCTTTCAAGGCTTCAAGGCATATGTTGATCATATTTATAGATCAAGAAGAACTATGTACAGCCTTGTGCAGTTGGCTAGGTGCATTAAGGTATTTTAAACTTTGTTGTTATTTTGTACCTTTGAGCTAGGTTGTTCTGGCCACTGCGCTGGATGTGTGGTCTGATTCGGTATTGCAATTTCCATGTTTCCATGAGAAAGACAGCTAGAGGGTCTCACAGCCCTTAGCAAGGAAATAAAATTAGCCTTATAAGGTATCTCTCACATGACAATACTCAACGTCAGTTGCACAACGTATCCCTAGTTTGTTCTATTACATTTATGTTCTATCTTGTTCGTGAATTAGTCATGTTGAAAGAAATGTTGCAATTACTGTTCCTTAGAAATTTTAGTAGTATAATCATTCTGATTAGAGCCAGTTAAATCATGTTAGTAAAACATGTCTGGACAGCAAGAGGCAGCTGCCCTGTAGCAGCAAAACAATGTTCAGGACAAGTGTTGAATCTCATCAAGCAGAAAACATTATGTACTGATGTTGGAATCTCAAATCACTTTTTGAAACAGGTTGCATGATTCTGAAATGAAGACTGAGAAACAAGTAGATATAAATCTGATTTCTGTGCATTCACTGGTGAACTCATAGGCAGAAAGCCATCTTCTGAGATTCCCCTTCCTCACTCATTGTTGCACTTTCTGAGTGCTTCCTTTACCTTTGGCAGGTACTACACATATTAGCACATAAAGGAAGATTATGATAGAGGCATGCTCTGTTCAGTCCCAGTTCTGATCTCGTAGCCTTTACCCTATTTCTGTTTGTCTGGCACAGGGGATTGATGCAAGTCCCATTTAAGTCAAAGGAAGCAGAAAGACTTAACTGGGAGATGGAAAATGCTTTTTCAGAGATGTCAGCAAAGTTGCCATTGTCTTTTTTGATTTAGATAATCAAATGTGAAAACATTTTAAAAATAAATTTGGATATTTTAAAAGACTTTTTATGAGACTCTCAGGCTCAGAGCTGTAGCTAGTGAAGTGCACAGCATGTTTTGTCTAAAGCTGACTTCACACTGCTTTGAACAACACATGCTCATTACTGTGTTATCTAAATTTGGGCCACCCAGTTATGACATGAGCGCTCTGCCTTCATCCCTACAACTCTTAATCGGAACTCTTTCTTCCCAGTGTGATGCTATCAGCTGCCCTAAATTCTAAATCTACTGTGTCAGCAAAGACTACACAGGTTCTCAACCTGCTCAGACTTGATGTTTACCACTTCTAGCTCAGCTCCAGATCTGACAGTGAATCCGGAGTAAGAAAGCTAGCCTCTGTATGCATTTGTAAGACCCTGCTTTAAAAAAAAAAAAAAAAACTAGAAAAAGCAACAGGATGTTTGTGCTCAAGGCATTTTTCAAATGGATTCTTTAAGTCAACCAAGTCTGTCTGTATAGTTTATCTAAAAATATGTTTTAAATGCTTCCTGTGTATGAGTTAAACTGGCTGGTTCTGGTAGTAGCAGCTATGTTTGCAACTGCAGAGCTGTAACAAAGTATTGGACTGAAAATATCTCCCTCTGAAATCAAATCAAAGTGAACTTTGCAACAACAGCAACATGTAATCAAACCGTAGTTTATTTTACTACAAAGCCTACTCGGGCGCTGTTGACAAATTAAATTATCTCTGATCTTTCTAGCAAAACAACTTCCTTTGAACTATCAGACTATGGTCAATGGCTTGCAATTCCCTATTAAAATCAAATCAAATCAGTTCTTCTTTCTCTCTTCACGTGTTCCTCCTCCCCTTTTAAAATGAGTTATGTTTCAGGCAAAATATCTAGCTATGTTACAATTCTAGAATATGAATTACAAGCTCCTTGTGCAGTTTTTTCTGTCCAGTCCAGGCTGTAGTGTTGCCACTGCTCAGTTCCCCCAAATGAATGGCATATGACCCAAATTGTAAATTCAAAGCCAAATTATATCTGGCTTTGTGCAGGTGCAAGAGAAGATGTGGAGAGTCCCCTCCACCCAGCATATCTGTGCCATAATGCATGTGCTCCAATCAGGAGTGCCTGGAATGGGCCAGCTAGTGCTGCCAGCAGTAATCACCACTCCAGAGAGGGCATACATGAGTAGAGGGGTAGTGTGGAAAGGACCTTATCCCTCCCCACCTCTATAGAGATAAGTACTAGAACAGGGGTAGGCAACCTATGGCACACCTGCCAAAGGCGGCACACGAGCTGATTTTCAGTGGCACTCACACTGCCTGGGTCCTGGCCACCGATCTGAGGGGCTCTGCATTTTAATTTAATTTAATTTTAAATTAAGCTTCTTAAACATTTAAAAAACCTTATTTACTTTACATACAATAGTTTAGTTATATATTATAGACTTATAGAAAGAGACCTTCTAAAAATGCTAAAATGTATTTCTAGCATGCAAAACCTTAAATTAGAGTGAATAAATGAAGACTCAGCACACCACTTCTGAAAGGTTGCCGACCTCTGTACTAGAAGGTGAGTACTGGGAGTAGGGCAAGCCACACTTACTTAAAAATATCCCTAGGGGCATTATGCCTTACACAGACATAACATACACTTCATGTATCCTTTCACTGCCATTAGAGCAGTTGGTGCTCTTCCCAAGCCAGGGGCTCCGAGTCATATTTTGATCTTTAAGTTTTTGTTTTATATAATATATTCTAATTAAATGAGGTAAGTGCAAAGATATTCTCAAAGGATATGTGGAAAAAAATGAAATGAAGAAAAACGAAATTAAATGATTTTAGTGAGAATGGTTATGGATGATCAGGTGTTATGTACCATCTGATAGTTTCAGCAATCAATATCCTGCTCACATATGAAGTCACCTACTGTATGTGTACAGCCTTGGAATGTAGTACTAACAACCACCATGTTTAAATACAGTTGTTGCTGGCATGCTGCTATCTCCACTTCCCTTACAAGTGTGAACTGAGTTTCATCTCCCCTTCCCCCCCCAAAACCATGTTACAGGTTAGTGCAATCTATGCTATAGATGCTTGGAAGGATTAGATTTTTATCAGTAAATGTCAATTTCCCCAGACACACGCCAACTGACAAAAAAATATTTCCATCGATAATCATCAAAATTCACTGAAGAAAAAAAAATGTTGCTTGAAACCTTTAGCTGTTTTCTGTGTATATGTTTACATGATGTTGACAATTTGTGTTTGAACAGTTGCAAAGCTTTAACTTTTTGAATCTCAACATCTACTGTCATTAAATAATTTCCCACCACTGTGAAAATTTAAATTGCTAAATATCAATTTCTTTTTATATGTCACAATTATAAAAAAGAAAAACATCTAGCACAGACTATCCAGGGGAGAAGTAAATAGCATTGTTTGACTAGAGCAGATCTCAGCAGGAAAATCATCACTTGGACACAATGGTTACAGAAAAGGTTCTAGCAGTGTGGACCAGGCTTAAAATCTATAGCAACTTCTTTTCCTCATAACATTAGCGTCCTGTTCATAATAACGTTATAAAACCGATGGATGTTTGTGAACAAATAGGAAGGGGTACCGCTACACATACGATAGTGTGGTCTTTCAACTTTCATTCTGATGGCTTTCATCTCCGGTCACTATTTTTATTGCATTAGCAAATTTTAATTATGCAAGTTGTTAAGGAACTACTGTAGAAATGTGTGCAGTGAGATCACTAGCTGCTGACTAAAGGATATGCTATAAAGAAATAGAAGTGCTGCTGCCTCTCAAATAAAAAGCTTTAGTGGCAGTTTAGCTATTCCAACGTTTTGTGGAAGGTTTTAAAAAACCTGCCTATTGTGCCCTCATTCCATATGCACAGCTCCTTTGGATACCAGAGAGCTTAGGAATGGACTGAAGGAAGGATGTAGCCTTTATTAGCTGAATGTTTCTTGTCACCTCCTTCATCTAGTTGCCATGTGCTTAACTTTAACTTTTTTGTATTAATTTAGTCAGGTGATATAGTGCTGACTAGAATTAAAACAGACTAAGGACCAAATTGTGACTGGATCTAAAGACATTTTGATGAGGTAGCATGTAAATAGTGCAAAGCACTTCCCACCTCATGTCTTTGTGCAGAAGCTAGCCAGAATTTCAGTCCACATACACTGTTTGATCTGGTGGTGGTAATCTTCCCAAAGTGGATAAAGAGGGGATGATAATGGCACCATAACCTAGCTCAGCTGTTAAGACATTCATGTGATATGGTTGTGATAGTTTAAATGCCATAATTTGGGGTAGAAGAATTATAGATGGAGCTGGTAGCGCCACCTATAATTAAGATTGCCTAAGTCTTCCCATTGTAAGACTATTTCAATTTGCTTAGATTCTGGTCAAATTTTCAGGCTGAAATTTCCTCAAGCTGGACTTTTTGGGTTCAGCCACATCAGATTTCCCCTTATTTGGTTAACACTGGTGTTGATTTCTTGCATTTACCACAGTTTTGTTGAGAAGTTTAAGCACCTCCATGCTTTGGATAACGGGCTTGAAATTTGTTGGGGGAAAGGGATAAACCCTGGCGTCAGAGATGGTGTTAGAGGGTTGGTTTTTTTTCCTGCTGTTACTGTGAAAACTTGACCAATTGATGAGCCTCTGAAAAATTGCTGTTTGCATATGCTCAGAGATGTCAGAGTCAGGGCTGGCTCTACCTTTTTTGCCGTCCCAAGCGGTGAAGCAAAGGGGAGGAAAAAAAAAAACCCAACCGCAGCAGTGCCGCTGAAGAAAAAAAGCTACCACCGAACTGCTGCTGAAGAAGGGGGGGGGGGGGAAGTCAGCGCTGCCCCAAGAACGGACGGAGTGCCACCCCTTCAGATTTGCCGCCCCAGGCACCTGCTTCCTTAGCTGGTGCCTAGAGCCAGCCCTGCTTAGAGTTTGGTAGCTGAATTCTCAGAAGAGTCCATCTATGCTGAACATGCTCTATCCCAGAGCTACAGAGTGTTAAGCAGGACTTTCCCTAAAATTGCTGGCCCAGACAGCACTGGCCACCAACACTGAGATCAGGGAGTTTCTCTCCTGTGCTCTCAATGCTCCCCTTGGCTGGCACCTAGACAGTATGAGGGAAGAATCTGCCTGACACAAAAGGCAGAGAGGACAAGAACAAGACTGGGCGTGGGAGAGAGATGGAAAGATTGAGACTTGGACCTGGGCGTACCTGTGTGCGCGTGCAAGACTAGTACTTGCTGGGTAAGAAGACTGGGACTTGGGGTTGGGAAGAAGATTGGGTAGGATAGGGAGGGTGGAGACTAGGAGCCTGTGGTGTGGGAGCAAATAAGACAGACCTGGTGCAGGGACAGCCTGGAGGGAACACAGACCAGGTGTCAGGCTTGGGGTGGGAGGAAGAGGGGAATGCATCTGGCTAGTATTGCAAAATCCCCTCCAGAACCTGTAAAGGAACTCAAAAAGATTTCCAAGTCTCACCTCTGGTATCAGCAACCAATTCTGATGATCACTGTAAAAGTGCGTGCCTCGTTCCCCTTTAGTGACTGGTCTGCAATTTACTACTGCTGCCAGTTACTCCATTAGCTCAAGAGGCAGAGATCTGTGCAGTGGGTCAAAAGGTTCCAACACTGCAGACACCAGGTGGATGTCAATGTGATTCCACACACTTGAATAGCTTTTTTCAGTTTGCTTTTGGAATAGCATCCAAAAATTGTATTAAAAAGGTCACCAAGTCACACTCAAAAGTTACGAAATGTCAGACTTAAGGGTTGCCTGTGCAGCCTCAATTTGACCCCTTTTGTATATTTACTACAATACAATCTAATTACCTGCCTCTTTCAGTATTGTGAGGATATGTTTGTGAAGCAGTTGGACACTACAAACTGAAGTCTGGCATTTAATAACTTCTAAATACTTGAGTTGTAACCTTAATATTATTTCAATAATTTTTGTAGGTCTTGGGGTTACATTAAGGCTTATTGAGCCATAGTCCATTTTGTGAGGCATGGAGAGGATCCGAATCACTTTGTTTCAACTGAAATTCCCAAAGGTTTTCTGGTTGAATCTAAATACTTCAGGGATGATATGGAGCAAACATTAGGGTGGAGGCAGCAATATTTGTTTACATACCACGTTAGCAGAACTGAACTGGAAAAAGGGCAAAGACACAAAGCTTGACTTGTACTGTAGTTCGAATATTCTGAAACCCATCTCCATTGGAAATGTAGCTACCCCAATCACCTGCATTTCTGCCTCTGGGAAAATAGTCTTTTGACTCAAAATCATCTCTTCACTTACTAGAAGTGCCTGTAACAGAAACAAGGACTTAGCTTGAAGTGAGGGCAAACCATAACTTACATGGGTGGTCTTTTGCATGGGAGTTATCAGACTGCAGTGTGACATACTTATGTAAGGCTCTGTAGAATCTTATTTCATTCCATTTGCCCCACTCATCTTTCCTCATTTCCTTCTCAGGCAGCTATTTGGTAAAGTGTTGCGGATACAAAATTAATGCCATACATAGACTAAGTTACTTATTCCAGCTATTTGAAATCATTAGAAAGTTGTCTGACTGCCTGAGGGTTGTAAAGTTCAACCTACCACACCTGGGTATCAGCTGAAGACAAACTTCTTTCAGTCTCTGAATAGGGCTGTCTTTTAAAAAACAGTAATATCAATTTGGACCTTACAGACTAGAGCAGGGGTCAGCAACCTTCAGCATGCATCTGGGTAATCCGCTGGCGAGCCACGAGGCATTTTGTTTACGTTGACTGTCCGCAGGCATGGACCCCTGCAGCTCCCAGTGGCCACGGTTCGCTGTTCTTGCACACTATGCCAGCCATTTTTAACCAGAATTCTCCATTGGTTTCAAAGAGGAGTTCTGCATAAAAATCAGTGAGCTGTTTGGCCCAGGTGTGGTAGGTAAGTAGTTTTCCATTTAGTTGTTTTATATATTAGAAAAGTATTTAACTACAGTAGTTCCCATAAATAGATCAGGTAAACTCCATGGCTAACTTGTAACAGTGCATATTTTAATTGATACTGCATAGATTCAGGTCTACATCTATTCTTTTTCTAGTATACAAGAAATGAACTACTTTTGCAGTCCTTTTATTTTCCAAAAATCCATTTTATTACTCACTGTTGTACAAAATATTTTTAAAAATGATGACATTAAACAAGATAATGTTTACACAACTAGACAGTTTTTGAAATTACCTAGTTGGAGAGAACAAGTCATCCAAGACCATAACAATCAGTGAAGTATACTTTTTCAAATACTGTGTGCTTAGTGCAATTTTTTTATAGTTAAGTTTTTGTTTTAAGATTTATAAGTTTTACGGTTTATACAAATTCGATTAGACAATCTATTTTAAAATTATTTTCCTAGTGTAGGCTATTCCCTTTTTTAGCATAAGGTTACCAAATTTAACAGGAACACTACCAGGTAGCTATGGCACCACATTTAGGCTTGGTAGTAACAAAAATACTTTACAAAAATGAATAGTAAAGTTAAAGGAAAATGGTTTATTTGGATTTAAACATTCACCTGCTATTCAAGCAATGCATGCAGCAATGTACAAGTGAAACTGACTCATTTTATTTGAATTGTCCAAGCTGAGTAAAATGTACAAAATAATCAAACAGGATAAATGGTGAATGTAAATTAGACTGGTAACATGCTTTTGGCTCCAATACATTCAATTAAGTCACACCAAGGATGAATTTTTTTGGCCCTAATTTTTAAACAAAGTACTACTCTGGTGTCTTCTTGAATAATGAAAACATAGCTCTGGAATTTTACTTTTTATATTCAGTGTTTATAAAAGACTGGTGTGTTGGTATTTTTGTTTGTGGTTACATTTACCATGGACCCTCATGAGTCAAAGGCTTTCTTATAGCTAAAAAAAAAAAAATAATAATAATAATAAGTCTAAAGGGAAGAGGAAATCAAGTCATCTTAAAATATCTACACCTAACATTGAAGATACTGTATATGAAAACAGAGAAACTAATAATAAGTTCCTTAGGGCCTCATCTTCAGTTGGTGTGAGGTCAGCATAGCTCCATTTGCATCAATGGAGGTATGCCAATTTACACTGGCTGAGGACCTGGCCCTTAACATACAAAGAAACTCACTGGTGTGGGTGAGTAGCAATGCCATCAGGATTTACTTTTACTGTAACAAGACTAGTTCAGAATACCTTGGATCTTATTAAAATCTTTGATCTCAGTGACGGTCTTGCCTTTAGTGTTGGCAGTTAACGTTGCTCAGGGTAAATTCAGCTCCACTGCCAAACAGCCTACTGATAATCTAGAATACCTTTAACATTTTCATCCTTGTGAAGACTATTTATCACAATTAGATCTTATTAGAAATATTCTGAAGTCTACTTACAGTCTGATAGATAAAATGTTACTTAAAGTGTAAAGCTTTGTATCTACCTTTTGCAGTTTTTCAGACAATTAGGGTTTTGCATTGACTTGTAGTCATGTGTGGAATTCTCATTGTCATCAATGGCAGTTCTCCATTGAGCAACATGACCCTTTATTGTCATGGATAACTTGTTTTAAAAAAATCATATATACAGGTTAAAAACTATTTCCATCCTAAGGCATGTGTTTACAGAGCAACTCCTAAAAGCAGCATTTAAAAGACAAAAAAACCCCAAACTTAAGTTTCTCTTTTTTTATAATACAAGGGAAATTTATTTAATGCACAAAAGAATCTTGGGAGCACATCAAAAATGAATAATTTACCCAGGATAGAAAATATTAACCAGCTGAAGACTTACTCAATTCAGGAATTGGTGGTTTATATCTTACTATCACAATCTTATATACAGTACAGTGTTAAAGTATTGTAATAGGTTAACTTTAATTATGCTTGAGCAATATATTTGTTAATTTTCCTTCGGGATCTGTCTATATTTGTACCTGTGAGTAAGTTACAACTCGTCATATTAATAAATAGTAGGATATTTACTGTCCATAACAGTGGGAATCATACTTGATTTTTTTTTTAATTATCAATGCTGTCTTGTCCAGTTTTATGCTATATTTTGTGTCACTTCTGCTCACAGAAATAAATGACTGATTCCACAATATGATTATAAATCAAGTTGTCACTGCCTCCTTTGCCTTGGGGTCCTTTTTTCCCCTCACCTCCAGCGACACACACCTAACCTGAATTTTACAGTAGGCATGATTAGCCACATTGTATAAAACTTTAGCAGTATTCCCCATCTCTGATGTGGTTATACTAAAGCTCACAAACAGCTGAGGTTCAAATTATATCTAGAACACGATAAGTAATACTTCTGGTGGTCACGAGTTCAAGATATGGGGTCTATTGTAATGCAAGTGCAGTACAATAGTTATCCCTATATCCTGAACTCATGTTCTCCAAGTGTATTACTTAAAGTGCTTACATACAATACTTATCTACATCCCCTGGGATAGTACATTTGGTGGGCACTAGTCCAATAGGAGGAAATATACTTTTGAACATTGTTACATATATACACTACATACTAATTTTTCATTTTTGTTTTCCATCCGAAGTTTTTTCCAACGTAATCCTCTAGTATCTTAGTCTGAAATTTTACTTTTAAAATTAAAAAGTCTTGGATCTCAATTTGTACAGGTAATACATTAAAACAAGTTATTTTGATATACTATTTTTTCCTATGAAGAGAAAAGATGAATGAAATAAAGCTTTTCACCTCTCAAGCCAAATAAAATGAAAAATTTGAAGGTGAATACTTAAAATAAGGAATACACTAAAGTCTTGTATTAAAAGTAAACACAATAGAAAATATAATGCTAAGTAGAATGCAGTATTATTGTATTCACATCATTTTAAAAGAAACACCTAAGATATAAACTTTAAAGCATAGGTAATGAGTACAGGCCAAAAATTATTATGTACTGCAGAATTAATGCAGGATTTACATCCTTATAACAACCCTAAATATATTTTGTAAACCACTTCCCTTAGCAAGAAAAAAAAAATACAGAATACATTCAAGTTTAAAAATATCTAGCCTCTGAAAAGCACGACAATACCATTTATTTACAGATTTCAGTACTCTGATAGGCACACTTATCTCTTTACACATGTTTCTGCTAATGTCCTAAACTTGGGTTCCAGCTGATCTAAAAAGTCAAGCACTTCCACTTCTTGCTGATCACTGCAGCAGCCTACAGAACCAGCCAATGATCCTCTTCCTTCATAGTTATATGGAAGGACATAGTCTTCAGAATGCTTATTTTCTTCATCCTGTCTGCACATATACACCTTCTGCATAAAAAGAAAAACATACTATTAGTTTTCTTTAACTGTTATCCTAAACGTATGGCATAAAAATAATTTTTGATTTACCTTTCATTGTTTAATTTTTAATCAGAGTGTGTCCTCTAATGGGTTCCTACATACAAAAAATGCACATGATTGGTCTATATAATTCATACTATAAAATAAGTATTTAACAAAAATCATTTTCTACTGATCACACACATAATAAAATGTGAAGAAACTGGTTAACCTGTTAAACAATTAAATCCATTTGAAAACAAGATTAAAAGCATGATTTACACAAATTCGGCCCTACCAAATGGTCCATTTTGATCAATTTCACAGCCAGAGAGTTTTAAAGTTGGTCAATTTCACGTTTTCAGCCATCTGAAATTTCATGGTATTGTAACCAAAAGATACCCAGGAGGTGGGTCTGATCTCATTTCCCCCCTCCCTAAGCAGCCGTGCAGGGGATGGACAAGTCCTGTCCCTCCCCAGGCTAGGGCACTCCCAGTAGCATGGCAAGATCAGATTTCACAGGAAAGGGCTTATTTCACAGTCGTGACATCTTTTTCACAGCCAGGAAACTGGTAGGGCCCTATACATAAAACTTGGTTTTTGGTGCATGGTGTACATACATTTTCTAATGTTGCACAGCAATACGTGCACCACATCCAGCATGTACATAAGGCATTAAATTTTATCCCTTGGAAGCATTTAGATAAAATCAGTAAATGGACAGTTAGACCAAAAACAAGTACATCTGTGCACAGACACACAGCAGTCATATTCCAAATGGAAAATAATAGTTCTGCTTAAAAACTATTCTGGTGTGTTTCTCTTTGGGGGTAATTGGAGATAGTTTTGCTCAAAGAGTGGTCTAACAATCGTCAAAGGGGTGGGGGTAGGGTGGGGTGGGGGGGAGAACTGTCGTAAATTGAAACAGTATGATTCCGGAGACAAATATCAAAATACTTACTTCACCTAGACGAGAATGCATGAAATTCTGCCATTCTGAGTATGAGTATCTGCCTTGTTCCACCGTGGACTGTCCATATCCCCTGACTGATTCCAGGGTCTGATGTCCTCCTTTGGACATTTCAAAACTCTGTCCCCCAGTTTTTACTTCATGTCCTATTGTGCCCATGCCAACCCCTTGATCACAAGAATTTACAGTTGCAGCTTGTAGAGGAATGATATTTGGATCCTAAAAGCAAAGATAATAGTGGGGAAGGGGGGGGAAAAATCTTACCAAAATACTTCAGATGTAAATTTTTCTAACAAAGAAATATTTCCTTTATCACCTTTGCTTTTGGACAGATCATTTCAAAAGGATACAGGACTTGGAAATGGTCAGTGCTTAAACTGAAATGTCTCATTCTGTGTGCATACAGTATTGTACTGAATCCATGCTGAGCACTCTCACTGATGTCTAAAGAAGTATGTGCATAAATCATGGGCAGTTGATGGCCTCTATATGCATATAATTTAGAGAGCCTCCTACAAGGACCACTTTGGGAAGCAAAAAGCACTCAGATACTTTCATATTACAGATCATTTGCTAATATGCTATAAAGTTACATAAATAAAATAATGTTGTTTAGGTTGCAAAGTCAAGCACTAAAAAGTTGCAAAGCCAAATTTATAGTTGCTTGTGCAACCTTCATTCTGTTCCCTTGGGCATTTCAGTCTTTGCACTGAATGAGGCTGGAGTCCTGTAGAAAAAATTGTATATGATCATATAATTAAAGACTTTCACAATGCCTAGGCACAAGGATGCCTGTGTAACCTTAAATAGGCCATCATAAATCTGACATTTCCTAACTTTTTGAAACCTAAGTAACATTTTAAACGTGATTAACTTTTTAATAGGAAAAAACTGCTACTGTGCAACTGTAACACCTCCCAATACCCCCAAATGGTGCACGATTATGATTTGAATCCAGAGCCTTCAGCATGGACTGATATTACCTGAGCAACATTAGGTAGCAGCAGAAAGCGGTTATTCCACAGGGGGGAGATAGACTGAGTCTTGAGGGTGGCTGGGTGTGGAGAGCCCTGGCTCAGTTCTCACCTCATCTCTCCACTCACACACACAGTTTGAGGAGCTCCTTCCCTGCATAGTGTCCCAAGAAGGGGAACTAGGCTGAGCCATGGCAATTTGGGGTTTGTTTTGGGGGTTTTTTTTGGAGGGGGACGAGGGGAGCCTGGTCAGGTTTTTCCTTCTTCTTCCTTCCCACCCCACCCCCCTGACCCTGGGAGGTAAGGGTGCTGCCCTGAGAGGGGGCTCACAGGTTACTGAAACTGTGTCAGGAAAAAGAGCCAGGTCTCATCCCTGACCTATCTCCAATGGCACAGCTGCTCTGGCAGCTCCTAGGTGTTCCCATGGTGGTAGCAGTGCTGCTACAGCAGCATGAGCCCAGTCTTAGAAGCTTCAGGTGTTTAGTGACTTTGCCATTTTGCAGAATTAATGTTCCCCTTGCAATTCTGGCATTTCCAAACTTGAGTGCTTGATTTTACAACTTTCATGGTCTTTTAACCACATGTGCTAAGAGAGTAACTGATAGCTGTTACATGCTGTTATCCCCTGTATGGACCAGCCACTAGAAGCGAGAGAAAGAAAGAGAATTTGCCAGTGGTTTAATCATATACTTGCTTACAGCAGGGGAATGTGTAAAGACTCAGGATTTCTGGTTTTAATTCCAGGTTAGGGAGGAGAGTGTGTCCTAGTTATAAGACTCTTCTGTCCATGTCCCCACAGCCTGTCCGGGTCTCCCTCTACTACACCCCCACCTCAAGATTTGAGCCCCCATTCCTTTTCCTATTTAACCCATGCCTCTATTTAAAAATTAAACCATGCTTTTCAAATGAACAATACATTTACAAATGCATTATCCTAGCTTTTTATTGTTTCACTAACTCACTGATTCACAAATTTGCAAAGGGTCTCCATGTCATACTGTGGTGATTACAATACCTTCATTACACGTTCCTACAATTAAATAAATAAAAACACTACTCACCATCACCTCTTCTCCTGGTGCTTCTGTGTTTGATATAATTAAGTTCTGATTAGCTAAATCATCAGGCACATGTTTACTCACTGCCCCCGTGCCATAACAGCCACAAAGTGTAATCAGGATTACTACACAAGGGAAAATAAAATGAAAAAGCTTCTTGAGTATAAAGGTACTGGATTTTTGTATGGGTCAGAGGAATATGTGCACAGTCCAGTATTGACAAAGTATTTGGATTGGTGTCTGGAGATAAAATATTAAGTGTGATTAGTGACCAGCAAATTTGAAGCCTCTGAATACTCAGGTGTGCAAAAACTAGGGCTGTCAATTAATCGCAATTAATTTACAAGATTAACTCAAAAAAATTAATCAAGATTAATTGCAGCTTTAATCGCACTGTTAAACAATAGGATACCAATTGAAATGTATTAAATATTTGTGAATGTTTTTCTACATTTTCAAATATATTGATTTCAATTACAACATAGAATACAGAGTTTACAGTTCTCACTTTATAGTATTTTTATTACAAATGTTCGCACTGTAAAAATGCTAAAAGAAATAGTATTTTTCAATTCACCTTATACAAGTCCTGCAGTGCATTCTCTTTATCATGAAAATGCACCTTACAAATATAGATTTTTTTGTTAGATAACTGCACTCTAAAACAAAACAATGTAAAATTTTAGAGCCTACAAGTCCACTTAGTCCTACTTCTTGATCAGCCAATTGCTAAGACAAACAAGTTAGTTTACATTTACAGGAGATAATGCTGCCCGCTTCTTATTTACAATGTCACCTGAAAATGAGAACAGACATTTGCATGACACTTTTGTAGCCAGCACTGCAAGGTATTTATGTGCCAGATATGCTAAACATGTGTATGGCCCTTCATGCTTCGGCCACCATTCCAGAGGACATGCTTCCATCCCAAAGACGCAAGTTAAAAAAGTAATGCGTTAATTAAATTTGTGACTGAACTCCTGGGGGGAGAACTGTATGTCTCCTGCTCTGTTTTACCCACATTCTGCCATATATTTCATGTTATAGCAGTCTTGGATGATGACCCAGCACATGTTGTTCGTTTTAAGAACACTTTCACTTCAGATTTGATAAAACGCAAAGAAGTTACCAATGTGAAATTTCTAAAGATAGATACAGCACTCGACCCTTGGTCTGAAGTGCCTTCCAAATCTGAGCGGGACAAGGTGTGGAGCATGGTATCAAAAGTCTTAAAAGTGCAACACTCTGATGTGGAAACTACAGAACCCAAACCACCAAAAAAAAAAGAAAATCAACCATCTGGGGGCCGGTGACATCTGACTCAAATGATGAAAATGAACATGCATAGGTCCATACTGCTTTGGATAGTTATCAAGCAGAACCTGTGATCAGCATGGACGCACGTCCTCGGAATGGTGGTTGAAACAAGAAGGGACATGTGAATATCTTGCGACTCTGGCTACAACCGTGCCATGCGAATGCCTTTTCTGACTGTCACATGACATTGTAAACAAGAAACAGGCAGCATTATCTCCCGCAAGTTCAACTTTCATGATAAAGAGAGTGCACTACAGTACTTGTAATGAGAGAATTGAAAAATACTATTTCTTGTTTTTTTACAGTGCAAATATTTGTAATAAAAATATAAAGTGAGCACTGTACACTTTGTATCTTGTTTTGTAATTGAAATCAATATATTTGAAAATGTAGAAAAACATCCAAAAATATTTAAATAAATGGTATTCTATTTAGCTTGACAGCAGGGGCAGCTCTAGGCACCAGCAAAGCAAGCACGTGCTTGGGGCAGCCCATTTGCAGCGGCAGCAGGGATCTAACATGGGATCTGAGAACCAACAGGGGGCCCTGGGAGCTGTAGTTCCTTGGTTAGCTCCCTGCCTATAGAGCCAGCCCTGGAGGAGGGAAAGAACTACATTTCCCAGCATTCCCTTGGCCACTACCAACAGGAAAGAGGGGGAGGGAGTGAGGAAGGTGAGACCTCATGCTGCAGCCTGCTTTGAATGGAGAGCTGCACTGTGAGTAGGGATACCATATTTTAACATTCAAAAAATAGGACACTCCATGGGGAGGGAGGGTAGCCCCACCCTGCCCCCATCCACTCCCTCCGACTGCCCCCCACAGAAACTCCAACCCATCCAACCCCCCCTGCACCCTGTCCCCTGATCACCCCCTCCCGGGACCTCTGCCCCAACTGCCCCCCAGGACCCCACCCCCTATCTAAGCCCCACTGGTCCTTGTCCCCAACTGCCCCCTCCTGTAGGGTTACCATACGTCCGGATTTTCCCGGACATGTCCGGCTTTTGGGGGGTTCAAATCCCCGTCCGGGGGGAAATCCCCAAAAGCCGGGCATGTCCGGGAAAATCAGGAGGGCTCGGTGGTGCTCGGCCGGGGCCGGTGCGGGGCCGGGAGCATGGTGCCGGGCCGGGAACCAGTGGGGCAGTGCCGGGCCAGGGTCACAGTGCCGGGCCGGGCGCGGGTCCGGGGAACCGGTCAGCCGGGGAGCCGAGCCCGCGGGGCGGGAAGCCGGGGAGCCGAGCCCGCGGGGAGCCAGGGAGCCGAGCCGGCGGGGAGCCGGGAGCCGGGCGGGGAGCCGAGCCCGCGGGGAGCCGGGAGCCGGGCGGGGAGCCGGGGAGCCGAGCCCGCGGGGAGCCGGGAGCCGGGGAGCCGAGCCCGCGGGGAGCCGGGAGCCGGGGAGCCGAGCCCGCGGGGCGGGGAGCCGGGAGCGGGGCGGGGAGCCGAGCCCGCCGGGCGGGGAGCCGGGGGGTCCGCCAGGGGCCGGCAGTGCTGGGCGGGCCGGGGGTGGTCGGCCGGGGCCGGCACCCCAGGGCCCGAGCCGACCCAGGCTGGAAACGCCGGGGGGCCAGCCTGGGCCGCGCCTCCTCCCCCCACACCGCCCCTTACCTGCTACAGGCTTCCCGCGAATCAAATATTCGCGGGAAGCAGGGGAGGGGGCGGAGACTTTGGGGAGGAGGCGGGGTTGGGGCGGGGGTGTGAGCGGGGCTGGGGCGGGGCCGGGGGGCTGTGGAGTGTCCTCCATTTGGAGGCACAAAATATGGTAACCCTACCCTCCTGAGACCCCTCCCCAACTTCCCCACTAGGACCCCTCCCCCTACCTGTACCCTGACAAACCCCTGGGACTCCCATGCCTTTCCAACTGCTGCCTGTCCCCTGACTGCCCCTCCCGAACCCCTGACCCATCCAACCCCCCCTGCTCCCTGTCCCTTGACTGCCCCCCCCAAAAAAACCCCTACCCCTTCTCCAACCCCCTTACCGTGCCACTCAGACCAGCGTGTTTGGCTTCGCGCAGTGCCAGATACACTGCTGCATACATGCTGCCGTGCTCCCCTGCGGAGCCACAGCCTCCCCCGCCCCCCCCACCACCACCTGCCTTCCAGATTTGAACACCTCAAAATTCAGGAGTGCTCATGCTCAGTTTGGGCAGCTGTTACTTCATTTCTCCCAAATCAAATATACTGATCCACTGTAACTTGCTGTAGAAAAAGTAGGATAAAATTGAGCAAGAAATGCTTCCCAGTGCTTATTAGGACTGGAATTGCTATTTTCAACAGCCATTGCCTTTTTTGTTTGTTTGTTTAAAAGGAAGACAGTGATATCGCATTGGCAAATTCCCCATAGAAACAAAGAATGGAGCAAAAGAATAATAAAGGCACCTCAACTTTTCCTCATTTATGTAGGACAGTCTTATAATATGATCCAGATATCCTCCAATCACACAAGCCGAAAATTGTTCCACTTTACTGCAGTTCTGTAACCATATGGGAACCAATCCTGTCTGTGTTCTGTGCACATCTAAAATTTCTGCTGAATGACTTGCCCTGGGAGCGAGTTACCAGTGACCCAAGGCTGCGGCGGAAGGAGGGTGCAGGTGTGTGTGGGGGGGAGGAGGGAGGAGAAGGGGAAGAGAGCCCAGGACTGGGACAGGCAAAAATTTTTTTGCTTGGGGCAGCAAAAAACCTAGAGCCGGCACTGCTTCACAGCCCTAAAAAATAACTATACAAAATTCCGACATCAACTCTCCCCCAAGGGAGGAAGAGAGAAAAAAAGAACCACAAGTGACAGATATTAATCACATCATTTAACACACTTCTGGAAGTTGCTCAGATACTATGGTGATGCAGGCTATGCAAGAATCTTAATAGAAGAGGCACTGTCTATTACGAAACAGACTAGTATCGAATTTTAAAAAGAGAATATTTTGCATTTCATATAAATGCATACTTACATAGCAGTAATAGTGATCCCAGAATCATTGCAAGGATGGCCCATACACCAAGAGTAACAGCTGATGAAATTTGTCGGACAGTACCACAATCACTTGGAGTAGTACAATCACAATAGTTAACTGTAACCATAGTTGTTCCTAGTCTTCCGGCATTATCCCTCACATTGATAGGAATTTTATATATTCCAAAGGGAATATCAGTCCTTGGTGAAAGTAATATAGATCTATCTGCAAAAAGGATAAAACAAATCCAATGTTGAATGTTAAAAAATTGTTACCTTTTCTTTGTAACTGATGCAAAGGACATTTCTAAGGCTCCAGCCCTACAAAGGAATCCAAGTGGATGGACTATATCACCTAAATACATAAAATCCCGCTGAAGCCACTGGTGTATTAAATGAAGTCAGTGACACACTGTACAGGGGTAAGGGTCTGCCCACAGAGACCTCTTTGCAGGATTGGAGCTTAATTCTCTAGCTTTCAGTTACTGGATAGGAAAGCAGTTAACTGTATGGTCCCGCACAGAATAAGTTTTATCACTGACATGGACAACAAAAAATGTTTCTAAGATTTACACCCCTTCTCTAAGTATACTTTGTTAATCATTAAGAACAGGAAATGAAAAGTGAGAGCTGCATAGTGAGACCTCTTCTTAAGGTCAGTAGTATGAAACTTTGGTAGGTTTTGTTATGGTTTGTTTTTAGTTTTATTGATTTAAAATGATATTTGTTTTTCACAGTGAAGATGCCAGCCGATGCTCCTGATGAGCTACAGGAAATAATCAGGGCAAAACACATTTTTTCCATCTGTTTTTGACTAGTTCCAGTATAACATGTTGTACCTTCTAATCCTCCAGCATAACCGTTCATTTTAAAGAGATATTGTACATTTGTGTTAGCAGCTCGGCCACGTCATTCTTAAAAACCAGCAGTTTCTGGTGACTTTTGTTATTGTGTTTTTCAGTTTATTCCATCACTTCCTCTTTTGACACTTCAATCTCATCTTTATCTGAAATGAGTGGGATTCAGATTCTGTGCTTCTCAGAAGACACCATCCATCTCTGCACCTTCCTATTTCTGGGTTGATCAAGGTGCCAGCATGGCTCTCAGAGTAGTTAGAGCAGCCCCTGTATCTGCTGTAATTTACAGGAGTTTCCCCACTGTTGCAAAAGGGGTATTCCAAAGCCAGAATAGCTGGAGCACAGAGCTCTCTGGAGCTCCTCTCCGTCTCTTTTCTGTTCCAGGTACTCTCAGCTGGTGGCTCTGCAGGAGGACAGCATTGGGCTACACGTCAGGGGCATGCTAGATTCTATAGAGGGTTCTGTTTAGGGAATTAGAAAGGAAACTTGAATTTGGCCCTAATTTGAAGTATTTGAAGTAGGTGGTTCCCTAACTTCCTCATTTGGTGAAGAATGATGCCAAGAAATGTAGCATTTCTGCCATGTCCTTATTCTCCCTTAAGTGTCCGCTTTACTCCGTTGTAATCCAACAGACTTACCTCTTACAATTTTCTTGCTTATATTTAAAAATCTTCCTATTTGTTTTCAGATATTTGGCTATTTGCTCTTCAAAATTGCTTTTAGTTCTCCTAACTTACAGACTTTTTGCCTGCATTGTTCCTTTTTATTCCTTGGACTTCCATTTTCTGAAGGATATCTTTTAGGTTAAAATAAACTACCTTTCTATTTGATCATACTGGTTTCTATCTTGCTTTGCTACTTCCTGTCTGAGGGTTTGCATGCTTTCTGTGACTCTGGTATGGTATGATTAATCTCCAAATACTTATTGTAAGTATGTCAAAAATACAAAAAAGTGGCACAAGTCTGCTTACTGAAAAGATACAATAAATCTTGCAATTAATACTATTAATATTCTTGTTTTAAAAAAGAATACACAATATTGCATACCATCTTGTTGTGTTGTTTGCCATCCTGAACCCATACTCCTGTCAGAAATATCAAATCTGAAAGGTGCAGAATAGGGAGACTCATTAGAAGTGACTGCAGTAATATAAACTGGTTTTCGGTCTCTGCACATTATAAAGTCTTTTGGAGTCACGGTGGGGTAAGAATATCTGTCGCAAGCACCTATAGTAGCCAACACTGTTCCAGTACCTGTTTTACCACCTAGGAGACAGAAATAATAATTTCAGTGCTGTTTAACTTTTAATGCTCTCCAAGTTTTAAAACTCTGTGGTTTCATCTAATCCAAGCTGGTACCCAGGATTTAAAAGTAAAAGCAGACGGGGAGTTTCCCAACCTTTCCCCTAGCTTATAGGAATACTGATTTCCCCTTGGCTGCTGCTGTAAGGGCTCAATAGGCAGAAGACTGTGAAATGAAATCAGGAGCGGATGCCTTGCTGGGTAGCTTTGGGGGGGGGGGAACCCAGCATTTCTTGGAGCAGGTATAGCAGCATCTGATAGGAGGGGAAAAGACGTTCCAATTGGTATTCTCTTACTCATCTCAGCTCCTCTGAAGAAAAATCTGCCTCTTGCTGCCCCCGCCCCCACACATTTAGGGAACTAGGGTAAAAATCTGCCTGGGAATTGGTCCTTTTTGAGCAGGGGGTTGGACTAGAAGACGTCCTGAGGTCCTTCCAACCCTGATATTCTATGAATCATTCATAATAGATTGTATGATAAATCCCTGTCTCGAATGGTCATAAGATCTTTAAAAATGCGGGCTATTCAACGGGGTATTTCAAAATCATATAGGAAAGAATCCTGCCTTTGTCCCCAGTCTCCAATATCTGTTTTTACATCATTACAGATTCTCCATCCTAAACGATGGCGTTTACGAAAGTGGGAGAGTGATGCACCAGGATGCAGGGGTCAACAGTTCCACATGCTGATGTAGTCACACTTTGTTTGGCTGGCTATGGTCCTGCATGGGAATGTGAATTCCTTTCACATACAATTCTTCTCTTGTCCCTACTCTTCCCCTTTGCATCATCTTGCAGTGATGGGATGCAATAATGCCACATCACCAACCTATGACAACAGCCACCAACACCAGTAAAATCCTCCTCTTAGCTGAACTGACCCACTGTCAACACCTGAAGTTATCTAGTAACCTCTACAGAAATGACTAGGACTTACATATGCAGAAAGCTGAAGTCAAATTATTTCTTACTGCTTCCTTTTATAGATATATCTGCTCGCTGTTATATACTGCATTTACATTTAGCATCTTAAATTGTAAAGTTTGAATAATCTAATTACATCAAAATTAGTCAAACTTTTTAAGTACAGGTTCTGCTTACAAAGTAATTTGAAGAACTTTAAATTTATTCCCATTCAGGTTTTAACAGATAAGGGCTAGATCCTGCCACTGAGTCCAATGCATTTTTGCTTTCAATATGAAATGCATGTTTGTAATGCCTCTAATAGTACTCACATTGTCACACCAAAATATTTAAGTCTTTGGGCTACGATCACTAAATTTACCTTGAGAATCTATTAGCTACACTAAGCATTTGGGAAACAAAAAGGGTACTTCATTAGTTTATCTCAATTACGTCTTTTCCTAGGATAAAAAAATAGAGAACATGTAATCTTTTAGTTTAATGTTAATTTTCAACTCCAAAATCAGTTTTAGAGTGAGAACCTGATTCTGCAACCCTTAAGCATGATGAGTAGAACTTACCTGGTTGAGTAACCCCAGATAAAATAGGGACTACTAATCTGAGTAAGTATAGCTTATTGTGAGAAATGTTGCAGAATCTAGCCTTAAGTAGGGTACTGGAGAAGAGAGAACAAATATAATATAGAAAAAAAAAACAAAAAACACACAAACAAAACAGTAAAGCAAAGTTACTCTTAAAAGTGCTCTTAACTTATATGCTTCCCAGTTAGACTGCAAGGGATCAAACAGAAGATTAAAAATAAGCTTTACATGGATTTTGTATTTACAGAATGACATCCTGATTCCACCCGCCCCCACCAGCCAACCTCATGGCTGTCTGTGGTACTATTAAGGGGATTGGTGGGGAGGAAGGTTATTTGGGAATAGGGAAGGAAACCAAAAGAAAAAAAAAAAAAAAAAGTGTTCACCAATGAAAGTATCAGATTTAATATATTTCAAAATAAATATTGAAGCATTTTAAATGAGAACCGAGCTCTTGTGGAAGTCTGGCCCCAATTATGAGTGATGAATACTTTTGAAAATCTGGCCCTGAATGCTGTATGCAGTTGCTCAAACTAGAACAGCTACTCCCAGTCTCTGTGAACGATTGTTATTCTTTTCCTCCTATTGGGGAAGGGAAATTATCACTCCTAAAAAAAATGCAATGGTAAAAAGCCTATCTCCATTACAATCAACTGCAGGTTAGGAGGAAAATAGTTTAATGTGACACAGTTCCATAAATATTTGTGTGCGCACACGAACATGTGCGATTCATTTATAGACCAAATACATTATACATATTCAACATTTGTACTCACTCTGGTCTACTGCAATGACTGTAATATTGCACTGCCTGCCTGTCATATCTTTGTCAAAAAATTTAGCAGTTCTGAGCTCGCCTGAGTTTTCATCAATGGTGATCCAGTTGCTTTGGCCAGGTGCTATCCGATAGCTAGTAAAAATAAAAATGTTTAAAAAATAATTGTATAATGCTTATCTCCCCATATCCCCCAAAATGCTGTACATTTAATAAACCAGTAAAATAAAATTATTTATACCGTATGCCTTCACTATTTCCTGTTTCTGGATCCTCTGCTAGGTATTTACCAACCACTGTTCCAACTGTCACGCATCCGTCAATCCTTATAGGAAACAAACAAGGTTTGAATACTGGTCCCTCATCATCATCTAGTATGGTAACTCTAACAGTACAGCTGCTCTGGGAAAGTGAACTTGAATATGGTACTACTGCATAAGGTATCTCATTAGATGCAGCAATCTCAAGTATCCTCAGACTGGTGATTTCGTAGTCCAAGCCCTGTAAAATAAATTTAGGTCTATTAAATTCACCAAAACCTCCTATAAATTTTCTCACCACAGTTTTTAATAGTAAAAAGAGACAAAGTCGAACATGGTCAGGATTTTAGAAAAGGACTAATTATTTTGGGTGTCCCACCTAAGAAACCTTAAAGGGGCCTGATTTTCAGGACTTGCTAAATACCAGCTTATTTAAGAAAAAGAAGAGGCATCCCTAGAATGGCATAAGCAGCACCACAAAACATGGTTATATTTGTAACTCTTTATTGGGCTGCTCTCCACCCCAAGGGCTATGTTAAAAACTAAGTATGTTTATTTATTTATTAGAACTGAGGCATGGTCGGTCTACACTTAGATTGCCCTAGCTATATCACTCAGGGCTGTGAACAATTTTGCACCCTGACCACTGTGTATATGTTGACCTAACCTCCCAAGAGTCCTTCCATCCACCTAGCCTCTTGGAGTGGTGGATTACCTACATTGGTAGAAAAACTCCTTTCATTGATGTATGAAGCGTCTATGCTATGGTGCCATAGCTGCTGCAGCACAGCTGTGCTGCTGAAGTGTAGACATGCCCTGACTTTCTTCCTAGAATACTTGCTGCCTTTCCTGTCTGTTGCCACAAGTCAAGAACTCTTTCCTATTAGAAATGCATGTGTGTGCTTAGTGAGAATTCAACAACGGTAAGAGCCTCTGAACTTCTAGTGCAGTTGGCATGACAAGTGTATTTTGTTTTGTTTTTTGTACATGGCATCTAGGCTGTCCTTAATGGCAGATTTCTCACCTTGTAAGCCTCCCATTTATAAACACTAATAGAGATATCAGGTTGCTTTTACACATTCAGAAATACTGATAAACACTGATAAAACAAAAAACAAAATAAAACAAAAAAATTCTTGAAATGCTTTGATTACCTCACACTTTCCAATATGAAATTCTTCTCTTTAAGAGAACAAATACGATGAAGCTATGTTCCATACAGCAAGTATGGACATTATGGGGAAAGCATAGTGTTAACTCTTAAGCTAAAACAGAATCCAAACTAGCTGTAGCAGAATTGTTAGAAAGGTTATCCTGTGTGGGCCAGCGAGTAGATGCTAATAGTCTACTACTATGAGAAATTTCAAGTGAGTTGGTACACTTTGGTCATAGCGGGGTGCTGTGTGTTAAAATATGACTTTTTTTTTTTTTAAAAGCCATACCCATACTTCTCTGCACATAACAGAGATTTACATTTTCCAAGTACATATTAACCTTCTGTGCACCTTGGGAGGTACTTATGATTGTTTAAACAAACAAAAAAGCAGATGGTGAAATGGAAACAAAGAGAGGTTAAGGGTCTTGTCTCATATTGCCTGTCTGTAAAATAATACCTATAGAGGAAATCTAACAGACCTGAGCATATACAGGAACCAAGGTGCATACAGCCACAGGTAGGCAGAAAGGCAAGAATCATTTACCTACACACTCCAAATTACACAGATAGTTAAGAAACAAAGGTTAAGTGACTGTTTTGAATGGGTTACTTAAACGCCATGAGTTTGTTTCCCCTTTGTAAAATATGAGAGGATAATATTTCCTTCCTTCACAGTAATTTTATGAACTGTAGCGAAACATTTGTAAAGAACAATACTGGATAAGACCAAAGTATTGTTATTAAGGGTAGTCATTGGCAGAGATACTATAAGAACTCAGGACTTCCTGGTTTTAAGCCATCACTTAATCCATTAAACTATATGATCTTTTAGAGGAAGACCTCTTAAGAACCTGAGCCAGCCCCTATTGACTTAAATGGAAGAAAGATCAGCACTAAGAAAACTGGATGTGAACCTGCAAAACTATACATTAGTATTATGCATTCTTTAGGCACTTAGTCTCAATGTACACTTTACAGGCTTGTCTACATTACATCACAATCTGAACTATGAGGGTGGGGGGCAGGATGTGAATTGCAGGACACTCCAAAGCATTGTGCTGTAACTGCTCCATACAGACCCTGCTGGCGTGAACTAAAAAAGTGTACCTAGTTCATGTTGATGTAGTCCTGTTTCAATTAGAGAAAGGCACCATTCCTTGTCAAAACCAGATTAAAACAAATGTGGAATTTGGGCCTAGCTATTACAGAATTAAAATGAATTACTCTACTCCCTCTCCAAAAAAACATTAGGAAAACTCAAAAAGGAAACATCTAAACATTTTATCAAATCTCACTAAAAATGTTGTCCAATTTGCTACACATTTTCCAGAAAAATTACACCCTGAGAAAAATATCAGGTGAATTTGTTTGTTCATTTTGGGGAGGAAGTAGAGCCAAAATCCAACAGACAATTATGTGTTATTAACTAAACAGAATTTATAGCTACAACAAAAAAGCGAAAACTAATGTGGGTTTTTGTTTTGCTTTTTAAAAAAACAGACTTTAGACTGATGTTTTCATCTTTGCTTACCTTAACAACACATAATACCCCTTCATTTGTTCTTCCATCTGTTGTAATAGCGAAATGATTATCTTCATTTCCTTTTACAATGCTGAATCTACAGTTCCAGGCAGGTGAGTTAGGCTCATCCTTGTCCAAACAAGGAATTCTCAGTATTTCCACATTCACTCGGTTTTCCAGTACTTTTGTTTCATACTGAAATAAATATTATTTATTGTTTAAATTAAATAAATATGAATTACAGTATCAATTACTTAGTTCAGGAAATAGTTATATTGTGTTTAAATGCCAGGCCTTAAATCCAATGGCCAGTGTAAAACTTTGGTAATGAGGTTTTGGTTCTCAGATTTGTTTATTTGTTTTTCCTCTAAGTGAAGCGTTAAGCATCCCTTTCGGTGACCACAGGCAAAATTCACTGGTTGAAATCTTAGTTCCATTGACTTCATTTGGGCCAGGATTTCATCCGGAGATTTCGCCATCACCAAAAGGAATACGTAGAGAACAAACAAAAACATAAAACCTCACTACAGCAGCTTTATAGTTTAAACTGCTACCAAAGTGACATGAGCTAAACCAGAAAAAGGTAATCTTGTACCAGAATAAGAGTGTCCTTTGTGAGGTGTTATACCAGTATAACTATAGTGGCTTAAATTCACTCTTTTCCTTATACCAGTATAACTTCCTATGTAGGCAAGACCTTAGATGGTCTGGTTGGATGACTGGGAGAATCCAGTCTGAGATGATTTAAAAAAGACTTCCCATCTAGGCCCTGTAATAAAGATAGTTGAGAAATATGGTATTTGGAGACCAGGGACACAGAGAACGGGATAAACAGTCCAGGAGAGTCACTCTCGGAGAAAAAACAGGGTCCTGGCTGGATCCCAAGAGCTCCTTAGTTTCCTTGGAAAAAATGTATATTGGGTCTGTTCTTTTCCTGTAATTCCATAGGAAAACCCATCTAAATTTAGTTTGTAATGAAGCATAAGATTAGAGAAGAGTAAATATGCATGTAAACTATTTATTATTTTGAAACAGTTTTATCTAATGCTTTGTTCCATTTGCTAATAAATGTACTTCTTGTAAAAAGGCTGTTGGTCAATGTACGTCACTGATCAGAAGGCTGTCTGAAGAGAGGATCAAGCAGGTGTTTGAACTCTCATCGGGCCTGTTGGCATGGACAGGGTATTGTACCAGATTCTGCTGCAAGACTGGGAAAACTGCAAGATTCCACTCCAAGACAGGTAAGGGTACGAGGTCTAACACCTCAAGGGGTGCACTCAGAATCCAGAAAGGGACAGAGGTGCAATCAACCCCACAATTGTGACAGAGGCATAACAACAAAAACTTACAAATGAATGGCCAAAATATGGGGCATTGTCATTTATATCTCCAACGTTAATGACAACTGTTCCTGTATTACACAAACCGAAAGACTGACCGTCCATATCTCGTACTTCAATTAGCAATACATGTTTGCTTATTATCTGAAAATGAACAAAAAAATGGTTACAGATAAAACTTTCACATTCATGTAATAGTCTGTCACTTTTATTACAGAATTAAATGCTTTACTTCCTTCCCCTTCTTTCTAAAGATATGTTAAACATGTAATTATTTTCTAGGATAAAAGAAATAAGACAACCAGCTTTATGAATAGAAAAAACTGTGAAAAACACAAGGAAAATATTTTTCAGTGGCTAAGCAATACCAGAGCTCAGAAAGTTTTACTAGAAACCTATTAGTCATGTTGAATACCAGAGAAGGATCTCTATAATGTCCTACACCCACAATTGTCTCCTCTTCCCTATAATATATATTATACACACACACACACACACGGAAGCCAGGTCTTCCCCATCACACGCACACCTGTCTGCTGGGAAAAGCAGCAAGGAGTTCTACATAGTCTGAGACACTATTGTCTGGTTGTAGTGGGAAAGTTTCCCATATACTATGCTGTCTCTTCCTGGGGCTTCTGATGCTGAAAAGCTTCACCCACTGGTTGCTGCTCTTTTCTCTCACCCTTCTGGTGAAGGGGATTTCCACTGTCTTCTCCCACTACTCATGGATGGAGCAAAACAGTATATCTTGTAACTCCATAATCTTGTGCTGACCTCTCTCATGCTACACCTTGAGTAAAAGAGTGGAAGTGCTCTTGTGATAAGTCTTGATATGATAAGGTATGCTTGTCAGCAAAGTATGACAACACATCCAGATAGGATCATTGAGGGGAGGGGAAAAAAAGCATTTAACTGGACAATAATTTGAGTCACAGCAGTAAAATGCTTACCACCACCTGAGAGAGAGTGGATCTGGTAGATTAGGGCTCCCTAGATTTGCTGGGCTAAATTTGGTTTGTTGGGAAGAGGGGACAATTTTGCTTCATAAACTCTTCAAATTCATCTGTAGGAAATAAGTGATGGTACTCTCCTCTCAAGATTAACTTTCCATGGCCATCACCCCAGTATTTCTCATTCACAATATCCACAATCTCAACATTATTCTTTTTCTAAGGCTTTGTCTACACAGGGAAAATTGATGGGCATAGCTATTTCACAATATCCCTCTGTATGGACATTGCAGCCTTCTTTAATATAGTCTGCTTCTAAGCCCCATGCTCTGTTTCTTCACTCTTTGTTGCTTGCCTAGGAACCCGCAGCTCCCTTTGCAAATGGCACAGTCAAGTGATGCTGACAAGGTACTTCAGAGTTTGGAGCAGCAAAGCAAAATTGACACTCTCACATTGGGTCAGGGAAGCAGAAAAAAGTTCAGACTCCAGTTCATCTGTGTTTTCCCCAAGCTATGGAAGATTCTTGCTTCTAAATCATTAGAGACAATTTGAAACCATATATGGTGCCTCTCTCGTCTCATTAAAATCTTGCATAGTTTTCTGTGAGCAGATATATACAGAGTTGTGAAGTGAAGCTAAATATAATGCTGTAGATAAAAGTTACCTCTCTATCCAGTTGTTGTATTTGTGTGGTAATTACACCTGATTCAGGGTGAATAGAAAACATTTGGGGTAATGGCAGTTGTTCTGATACAATTCGATATCTCAGCTTAGTGTGCAGGGTATTAGGTTCATCTCTGTCTTCTGCAATGACTTTTCCAACTACTGTACCTGTATATACACAACAACATTATCAATGTTAAATTCCAAAAATACCCCAAGTAACAAATACCAAACTAATTATTTGGTACTTATTTGTACATAAGATAGAAACACACAAATGTTGCTTCTTTACATGATGTGACAAGTTGGAGGAATCTGTGTACTACTTCTGATTGTGTGTGCACGCACACGTGTGTGCATCTTTATCCAGCTATAGACTTCATTTTGAATGTACTGCTTGTTTGCCTTCTCTTTTGTACTTTTACCTCCATGTTGGGCTGGAATTCCAAAGGGGTAGTGGTATGGGGCTAAAACAGTAGAGAGAAATTAAGTCTGGATGGTCCACTAAGCAAAAGGAAGCCCTCTAGACAATAGGCTAGTTCCTACCCAGGACAACTGCTTTAATCAGATCTGTGGTCATCTGAAACTGATCAAGGAGTCACCTATCAAAGGGAGAGGGGGGGAAAAAGGAGAAGAGACCAGAGATTCCTTATTCTGGATGAGAAGCCATGTGCAGGAAAGTGGAGGGAAGGGAGAGGAAGGATCCTAGACTCCCTAGACTGTTCTGTCCAAAGCCAAAGCACTCAGAGTGGTAAGGAAACTGAGGCAAGAAAAAATGCATACAAATGTTTATTACAGTGGAACCCCAATTATCTAATCTAACTGGGACTGGGGCCAGATCAGATAACCAAAAATCCAGATAAACTGGAGAATAGATGGCTGGGGCTTCTGCTGTCACCCTAGGGTGGACAACAGCGCCAGCCCCAGCTGCCTGGGGTGGATAACAGCCCTGGGTGGCTTAGTTAATAAGGAGAACCAGATAATGGATGCTCAGTTAAATGTAATTTGTCTAGATCTGTGTATCTCCCAGGCTATATAAAAAGAGTAATAATGTTTAGAAACCTGTGCATAGGTTGTCGGTCTGCTTTGACGATCACATACCCCTGAAGTCAAACTGTAAACCAGAAGGCTCACACCTTCGGTGGAATTCTGGGAAATGTGCCTGAGCCGCTACCGACAGTTGAAAGAGACAGCACCAGTTTCAGGCCTAGGCAATTGGGCTGCGAAGTCCCCACTGCCAAGAGAGGTATCAAACACAAAGGTCCTATACCTGGGAAGTCCCTGCCGAGAGGTCCAAAGCCCAGGAGGATACCTAAGCTCTCCCCAGCACCAGCACAGGCATATGAGATTCAACATTTGGATACCCTCCCAGCAGTCTGGCAAGCATCCAGTAGGGAGAGCTTGACCAGCTCTGTGACAAGTTTACTATAAAAACAAGACCTGAATATTATTGAAAACCTAGTAAAAAGTATAAATTCGTATTTTCTATTTCTGAGCATTTGCCTGATTCGTTTTAAATCTCTATTTATGGCTGCTTTCAGACAGATTAATAAGACACAAAATAGGGTCTTTATCAGAAATACAAAAGATCAGATTTCAGTGAATTGTTTGTATAGGAATAGCCCAAGCATAGCTACATTTCTGGAAAGCTTTAAACAGATCCAAATTATTTCTTCCATGGAGTAATCTGATTTACCATTTACTGAGGATTAAATTCTGATACTCACAATGAGTAGCACTGTACTCCATGCATAGTCCCGCTGATATTCAAAGGTCTAGACTGTAACCCCATAATCTGCCTGGTGTAAGAGTAGAGGAAGCGGCACTTCCTCAGGAGCAGAGTGGAGAATGAAACATGACTCAGTCCCAACTCCACCCCTTCCCCACTATTATTCTGGGCAGAGAGTAAGTTAATTCATCCCCTTTTTGTGAAGCAATTTACACCCCTACTCTGTGCTCCTAGCCAATAAGGAGAAGGAGAGGTGGCAGAGCCAAGGTTCTTTCCATTCCTTGTCCCTTCCTGTCCATTCGCTTGAAGTAGACTGTAGCAGGTAATTAGTCCCTGCTCTCCCTATGACTGGGCCTTAAATAATCTAACACAGTGAGATACTAAATTGTGAATACGGGTGGCAGAATCTGACCCTTACTTTGATGTTCAAGAAAACAGCAATTTACACAGTATTTCCTGGGCCAAATTTGCCCGCAGAGTAACTTCCACTGAAGTTACACTAACAGTGAATATTGCCCTTTGTCTTTGGTGCCAATTCTCCTCCCGCTGAAGGCAACAGAAGTGTTACTATGGATTTTGGTGGGAGAAGGAACATCCCTTGTGGATGCATGGCCTTTAATCTTACTTCTGAGAGAAAGAACACACCTTACAGTAACTAAGGGTAAAATTTTGTCCCTTCAAAAGGAGGACAGGTAAGAAATATCAATAGATCTTATGCTATAAGGACAGCATAATGTAGAACAATGCTTCTCAAAGTCGGACCGCCGCTTGTTCAGGGAGAGCCCCTGGCGGTCCGGGCCGGTTTGTTTACCTGCCGTGTCCGCAGGTTCGGCCGATCACGGCTCCCACTGGCCGCGGTTCGCCGCTCCAGGCCAATGGGGGCGGCGGCCAGCACATCCCTCGGCCCGCGCC